>NC_069502.1:338092435-338392435 GCF_027579735.1 Bombina bombina | reverse complement strand
AACCAAATTTTTCGCCGCTGCACATTTCAAGACCCCTTTAAGGCCCCCCAAAAGGCCCTTTTAAGGGCCCTTGGTAGTTTATTATAGATTAGGTTTTTTTTTTTTTTTGGGGTGTTTTTTTTTTAAAGGGTATTAGAATAGGAATAATTTTTATTGTTTTGGATAATTTCGTTTGTTATTTTTTGTAATGGTGGTTTCTTTATTTTTTGTAATTTAGTGTTTTTTATTTTTTGTAATGTTAGGTTTTTATTTTTGTGATGTTAGGTTTTAGTGTAACGCAGCATAGGTTTTATTTTTATTTTAAAGGTAAGTTTGTATTTATTTTAACTAGCTAGTTAGTAAATAGTTAATAACTATTTTTTACTAACTAGTCTACCTAGTTAAAATAAATATCTTACCTGTGAAGTAAAAATAAAACCTAAGCTAGCTACAATATAACTATTAGTTATATTGTAACTACCTTACGGCTAGATTACGAGTTTTGCGGTATGAGTAAAAAAGCAGTGTTATGGGTTATAACACTACTTTTTCACTACCGCTGCTATTACGAGTCTTGTAGGTACAGCAGGGGCGTATTTAGGTTTTGTGCTGCCCTAGGCACTCAAAATTCTGCTGCCCCCCACCCCACCCCAGGTTTAAGGCCTTTTTTTAGACATAATATTAAGACATTATTTTGCAAGTCAGATGAATAAAGTGTTTATATAAGAAAAAAATATCCTTCACTCTATGATAGTTTGTCAGTAGGTAGTTGTTCAACCTTAAACATCTTCTTTGGTTATTGACAGTTATTTAAGCAAAATATCTGCTTGGATAAATATGTAATAAATATACAAACTGGCCTTTAAAAGTACTTAAAAAATACTACAGTAGATATGATAGGTTTAGGAATTGTATCCTAGGGGATAAAGTCACATGATACAATCATAATAAAGTATATACTTGTATTGTTTCTGAATGTATTAAATGCATACAACATATTTTCAGTTGTGTTTTAAGTCACATAGTTGTATAGATTCAGCAATAAATACTTATTCTTTGTATGTATGACAGATAGACAAACAGTAAATGTACAAGTATTTAGTGACTAATCAGTTTAAGTATTTTAATGCCTAATGAAGATGTATTGAAGGGAGAAAGGCATATGCTGTTTTACAGTGGTCACGGTGTAGTGCACACTGCACTGTGTAGTCTATGTGAGTCTCAATCACGCTGTGGAGCCAGGAAGAATACCGCATTCCCTCTCAGTCCAGGCCAGGCTGCGCAAGTGAGCTCCGCCTCCACTGTCACCACATCATGCGCACCCACATACAATCCCATAGGATAGCAATAGACGGGCCAGCCATTAAAGTCATTTGTAATTGGTTGATTTAGCCACCCGGCCCTGAGTTCAGTAGAGTGGCCCTAGGGACTCAAAATTCTGCTGCCCCTTAAAAATCTGCTGCGCTAGGCACCGGCCTTGTTGGCCTATGCCTTAATACGCCCCTGAGGTACCGCTGTCCCGCACACTTTTTTGTCCGTACCGCAAATTAACTTATGCAATTTTGGTAAAGTCTTTTGTCAATGGGACTTCCATGGCGCCGGTATTACAAGTTTTTTTGGAGGCCAAAAAGTGAGTGGTACAGCCAATCCCGCAAGATTCGTAACGCATTCTAAAGTCATAACTAAAGTGTTAAAAAGTACACTAGCACCCATAAACTACATATTAACCCCTAAACTGAGGCCCTCCCGCATCGCAAACACTGAAATAAAATTATTATCCCCTAATCTGCCGCTCCCGACATCGCCGCTACTATAATACACATATTAACCCCTAAACTGCCGTACTCCCGCATCGCAAACACTAGTTAAATATTATTAACCCCTAATCTGCTGTCCCTAACATCGCCGCAACCTACATTACTGTTATTAACCCCTAATCTGCTGCCCCTAAAATCGCCGCCACTATACTAAAGTTATTAACCCCTAAACCTAACCCTAAGTCTAACCCTAACCCTAACCTTAACACCCACTAACTTTAATATAATTAAAATAAATCTAAATCAAAATTACTATCATTAACTAAATAATTTCTATTTAAAACTAAATACTTACCTGTAAAATAAACCCTAAGCTAGCTACAATATAACTAATAGTTACATTGTAGCTATCGTAGGTTTTATTTTTATTTCACAGCTAAGTTTGTATTTATTTTAACTAGGTAGACTAGTTAGTAAATAGTTATTCATTATTTACTAGCTATCTAGTTAAAATAAATACAAATTTACCTGTAAAATAAAACCTAACCTGAGTTACACTAACACTTAACCTTACACTACAATTAGATGAATTACATTAATTAAATACAATTAACTAAATTACAAAAACAAACACTAAATTACACAAAATAAAAAAGAAATGATCAAATATTTAAACTAATTACACCTAATCTAATAGCCCTATCAAAATAAAAAAGCCCCCCCCAAAATAAAAAAAAAACCTAGCCTAAACTAAACTGCGAATAGCCCTTAAAAGGGCCTTTTGTGGGGCATTGCCCCATAGAAATCAGCTCTTTTACCTGTAAAAAAAATAATACAAACAACCCCCCAACAGTAAAACCCACCACCCACACAACCAACCCCCCAAATAAAATCCTATCTAAAATACCTAAGCTCCCCATTGCCCTGAAAAGGGCATTTGGATGGGCATTGCCCTTAAAAGGGCATTTAGCTCTTTTTCTGCCCAAACCCTAATCTAAATATAAAACCCACCCAATAAACCCTTAAAAAACCTAACACTAACCCCCGAAGATCCACTTACAGTTTTTGAAGACCGGACATCTATCCTCAACGAAGCCGGGAGAAGTCTTCATCCAAGCAGCAAGAAGTGGTCCTCCAGATGGGCAGAAGTCTTCATCCAGACGGCATCTTCTATCTTCATCCTTCCAACGTGGAGAGGCTCCATCTTCAAGACATCCTACGCGGAGCATCCTCTTCTTTCCACGGTTCTTTAAGAATGAATTCTCCTTTAAATTATGTCATCCCTTGAATTCCGATTGGCTGATACAATTCTATCAGCCAATCGGAATTAAAGTTGAAAAAATCCTATTGGCTGATCCAATAAGCCAATAGAATGTGAGCTCAATCCTATTGGCTGATTGGATTTTTTCAACTTTAATTCCGATTGGCTGATATAATTCTTGGATGATGTCATTTAAAGGAGAATTTGTTCTTGAAGAGTTGTGGAAAGAAGAGGATGCTCCACGCCGGATGTCTTGAAGATGGAGCGTCGGAAGGATGAAGATAGAAGATGCCGTCTGGATGAAGACTTCTGCCAGTCTGGATGACCACTTCTTGCCGATTGGATGAAGACTTCTCCCGGCTTCGTTGAGGACTTCTTGCCGCTTAGAGGAAGACTTCTCCCGGCTTCGTTGAGGATGGATGTCCGGTCTTCAAAAACTGTGGATCTTTGGGGGCTAGTGTTAGGTGTTTTTAAGGCTTTATTGGGTGGGTTTTATTTTTAGCTTAAGGTTTGGGCACAAAAAGAGCTAAATGCCCTTTTAAGGGCAATACCCATTTAAATGCCCTTTTCAGGGCAATGGGGAGCTTAGTTTTTTTTAGATAGGATTTTATTTGGGGGTTGGTTGTGTGGGTGGTGGGTTTTAATGTAGGGGGTTGTTTGTATTATTTTTTTAATACCCCTTTTAAGGTGTATTGTCAGTTTAGTTTAGGCTAGGTTTTTTTTATTTTGGGGGGGGCTTTTTTATTTTGATAGGGCTATTAGATTAGGTGTAATTAGTTTAAATATTTGATCATTTCTTTTTTATTTTGTGTAATTTAGTGGGTTTTTTTTGTAATTTAGTTAATTGTATTTAATTAATGTAATTTATTTAATTGTAGTGTAAGGTTAGGTATTAGTGTAAGACAGGTTAGGTTTTATTTTACAGGTAAATTTGTATTTATTTGAACTAGGTAGCTAGTAAATAGTTAATAGCTATTTACTAACTAGTCTACCTAGTTAAAATAAATACAAACTTAGCTGTGAAATATAAATAAAACCTAAAGGCTAGATTTAGAGTTTTGTCGGTAACGACCCGCGTAGCTAACACCGGCTTTTTTCTGGCCGCACCTTTAAAATAACTCTGGTATTGAGAGTCCACAGAAAGGCTGCGTTAGGCTCCAAAAAAGGAGCGTAGAGCATATTTAACGCAACTGCAACTCTTGATACCAGAGTTGCTTACGGACGCGGCCAGCCTCAAAAACGTGCTCGTGCACGATTCCCCCATAGGAAACAATGGGGCTGTTTGAGCTGAAAAAAAACCTAACACCTGCAAAAAAGCTGCGTTCAGCTCCTAACGCAGCCCCATTGTTTGCTATGGGGAAACACTTCCTACGTCTGCACCTAACACTCTAACATGTACCCCGAGTCTAAACACCCCTAACCTTACACTTATTAACCCCTAATCTGCTGCCCCCGCTATCGATGACCCCTGCATATTATTATTAACCCCTAATCTGCCGCTCCATAAACCGCCGCTACTTACATTATCCCTATGTACCCCTAATCTGCTGCCCCTAACACAGCCGACCCTTATATTATATTTATTAACCCCTAATCTGCCCCCCACAACGTCGCCTCCACCTGCCTACACTTATTAACCCCTAATCTGCCGACCGGACCGCACCGCTATTATTATAAAGTTATTAACCCCTAATCCGCCTCACTAACCCTATAATAAATAGTATTAACCCCTAATCTGCCCTCCCTAACATCGCCGACACCTAACTTCAATTATTAACCCCTAATCTGCCGACTGGTGCTCACCGCTATACTAATAAATGTATTAACCCCTAAAGCTAAGTCTAACCCTAACACTAACACCCCCCTAAATTAAATATAATTTTAATCTAACGAAATTAATTAACTCTTATTAAATAAATTATTCCTATTTAAAGCTAAATACTTACCTGTAAAATAAATCCTAATATAGCTACAATATAAATTATATTTATATTATAGCTATTTTAGGATTAATATTTATTTTACAGGTAACTTTGTATTTATTTTAACCAGGTACAATAGCTATTAAATAGTTAAGAACTATTTAATAGCTAAAATAGTTAAAATAATTACAAAATTACCTGTAAAATAAATCCTAACCTAAGTTACAATTAAACCTAACACTACACTATCAATAAATTAATTAAATAAAATACCTACAATTACCTACAATTAAACCTAACACTACACTATCAATAAATTAATTAAATACAATACCTACAAATAACTACAATTAAATAAACTAACTAAAGTACAAAAAATAACTAAGTTACAAAAAATAAAAAAATATTTACAAACATTAGAAATATATTACAATTTTAAACTAATTACACCTACTCTAAGCCCCCTAATAAAATAACAAAGCCCCCCAAAATAAAAAAATGCCCTACCCTATTCTAAATTACTAAAGTTCAAAGCTCTTTTACCTTACCAGCCCCAAGAAGTTCAGAATGACGGTTCCTTTAAATGACGTCATCCAAGATGGCGTCCCTCGAATTCCGATTGGCTGATAGGATTCTATCAGCCAATCGGAATTAAGGTAGGAATATTCTGATTGGCTGATGGAATCAGCCAATCAGAATCAAGTTCAATCCGATTGGCTGATCCAATGATCATCATTTAAAGGAACCGTCATTCGGCTAGTAGGCGTCGGCAGAAGAGGATGTTCCGCGTCGGATGGAAGATGATGGCTCCCGAAGAAAGAAGATTGAAGATGCCGTTGATAGAAGACTTCATCCGGATCATGGACCTCTTCAGCTCCCGCTTGGATGAAGACTTCAGCCGGATCATGGACCTCTTGAGCTCCCGCTTGGATGATAACTTCAGCCGGATCATGGACCTCTTCAGCCCCCCGCTTGGGCTTGGATCAGGACATCGGAGGAGCTCTTCTGGATCGATTGGTGAACCTGGTATGGGGAAGATAAGGTAGGAAGATCTTCAGGGGCTTAGTTTTAGGTTTATTTAAGGGGGGTTTGGGTTAGATTAGGGGTATGTGGGTGGTGGGTTGTAATGTTGGGGGGGGGTATTGTATATTTTTTTACAGGCAAAAGAGCTGAACTTCTTGGGGCATGCCCCGCAAAGGGCCCTGTTCAGGGCTGGTAAGGTAAAAGAGCTTTGAACTTTAGTAATTTAGAATAGGGTAGGGCATTTTTTATTTTGGGGGGCTTTGTTATTTTATTAGGGGGCTTAGAGTAGGTGTAATTAGTTTAAAATTGTAATATATTTCTAATGTTTGTAAATATTTTTTTATTTTTTGTAACTTAGTTCTTTTTTATTTTTTGTACTTTAGTTAGTTTATTTAATTGTAGTTATTTGTAGGTATTGTATTTAATTAATTTATTGATAGTGTAGTGTTAGGTTTAATTGTAGGTAATTGTAGGTATTTTATTTAATTAATTTATTGATAGTGTAGTGTTAGGTTTAATTGTAACTTAGGTTAGGATTTATTTTACAGGTAATTTTGTAATTATTTTAACTATTTTAGCTATTAAATAGTTCTTAACTATTTAATAGCTATTGTACCTGGTTAAAATAAATACAAAGTTACCTGTAAAATAAATATTAATCCTAAAATAGCTATAATATAAATATAATTTATATTGTAGCTATATTAGGATTTATTTTACAGGTAAGTATTTAGCTTTAAATAGGAATAATTTATTTAATAAGAGTTAATTAATTTCGTTAGATTAAAAATATATTTAAGTTAGGGGGGTGTTAGTGTTAGGGTTAGACTTAGCTTTAGGGGTTAATACATTTATTAGAATAGCGGTGAGCTCCAGTCGGCAGATTAGGGGTTAATAATTGAAGTTAGGTGTTGGCGATGTTAGGGAGGGCAGATTAGGGTTTAATACTATTTATTATAGGGTTAGTGAGGCGGATTAGGGGTTAATAACTTTATTATAGTAGCGGTGCGGTCCGCCCGGCAGATTAGGGGTTAATAAGTGTAGGCAGGTGGAGGCGACGTTGAGGGGGGCAGATTAGGGGGTTAATAAATATAATATAGGGGTCGGCGGTGTTAGGGGCAGCAGATTAGGGGTACATAAGGATAACATAGGTGGCGGCGCTTTGCGGTCGGCAGATTAGGGGTTAATTATTGTAGGTAGCTGGCGGCAACGTTGTGGGGGGCAGGTTAGGGGTTAATAAATATAATATAGGGGTCGGCGGTGTTAGGGGCAGCAGATTAGGGGTACATAAGTATAACGTAGGTGGCGGTCGGCAGATTAGGGGTTAAAAAAATGTAATCGAGTGGCGGCGATGTGGGGGGACCTCGGTTTAGGGGTACATAGGTAGTTTATGGGTGTTAGTGTACTTTAGAGCACAGTAGTTAAGAGCTTTATGAACCGGCGTTAGCCCAGAAAGCTCTTAACTACTGACTTTTTTCTGCGGCTGGAGTTTTGTCGTTAGATTTCTAACGCTCACTTCAGACACGACTCTAAATACCGGAGTTAGAAAGATCCCATTGAAAAGATAGGATACGCAATTGACATAAGGGGATCTGTGGTATGGAAAAGTCGCGGCTGAAAAGTGAGCGTTAGACCCTTTTTTGACTGGCTCCAAATACCGGCGGTAGCCTAAAACCAGCGTTAGGAGCCTCTAACGCTGGTTTTCACGGCTACCGCCAAACTCCAAATCTAGGCCTAAGATAGCTACAATGTAACTATTAGTTATATTGTAGCTAGCTTAGGGTTTATTTTATAGGTAAGTATTTATTTTTAAATAGGAATTATTTAGTTAATGATAGTAATTTTTATTTAGATTTATTTTAATTATATTAAAGTTAGTGGGTGTTATGGTTAGGGTTAGACTTAGGGTTAGGTTTAGGGGTTAATAACTTTAGTATAGTGGCGGCGTCATTGGGGGCTGCAGATTAGGGGTTAATAAGGGTAGTTAGGTAGCGAAGACATTGGGGGTGGCATATTAGGGGTTAATAAGTGTAATGTAGGTGGCGGCGATGTTAGGGGCAGCAGATTAGGGGTTAATAAGTGTAGGTAGGTGGCAGCGATGTCGGGGGCGGCAGATTAGGGGTTAATAAGTATAATGTAGGTGTCGGCGATATTGGGGGAGGCAGATTAGGGGTGTTTAGACTTGGGGTTTATGTTAGGGTGTTAGGTGTAAACATAAATTTTCTTTCTCCTTAGGAATCAATGGGGCTGCGTTACGGAGCTTTACGCTCCTTTATTGCAGGTGGTAGGCTTTTTTTCAGCCGGCTCTCCCCATTGATGTCTATGGGGAAATCGTGCACGAGCACGTAAAACCATCTTAAAGCAGTGCTGGTATTTGAGTGCGGTATGGAGCTCAATTTTGCTCAATGCTGCAATATTGCCTGCTTACGCCGGGTTTTTGCAAACCTGTAATAGCAGCGCTATCGGGAGGTGAGCGGTGGAAATAACTTGCAAGTTAGTACCGAGCCGCTCATAACGCAAAACTCGTAATCTAGCCGAATGTGTTAAAGCACGTGAAGTTATTTAAGATTCAGCACTAATTGCCTGAAATGCAAGTCTGTCAAAAGATTTGAGATAAGGAGGCAGTTAGCAGAAGCTTAGATACAAGGTAATTACAGAGGTAAAAAATATATTTCTAGAACAGTGTTGGTTATGCAAAACTGGGGAATGGTATATAAAGGGATTATCTATCTTTTTAAACAATAAAATGTTTGGTGTTTACTATCCCTTTAAAGATATATTTGTCACTGTGGATAAATCTATGTGGTGTGATATGTATATACTGTATATTTATTTATATTTATTTTGGAAAATATGTGAATTATTGCATGCAGATGAAACCCTGCATATTTTTGCTGTTCTATTTTGTTGCTAATGTATATATATATAATAGTGTTAAACATTTTTTTTTTCTCTTTGCTGCTATTTTTAATTATTTTTCCTTGCTGCTATTTTATATGATTTTATTGACATAAGTGAGATATCCCTTTAAGACTCTTAGGGGCCAATTTATCATAGGTTTGTCCGACATGATCGGCTCAGCAGATCATGTCCGACAGACATCGCTGAATGCCGACAGCATATGCTGTCAGCATTTATCATTGCACAAGCAGTTCTTGTTAACTGCTTGTGCAATGCTACCCCCTGCAGATTTGCGGCCAACCGGCCGCTAGCAGGGGGCGTCTATCAACCCGATTGTATTCGATCGGGTTGATTGCTGTCCGCAGCTCAGAGCAGGCGGACCAGTTAAGGAAAAATGGAAAAATATACAGAGGGCGACTCCTAGTGCAAATCAGTTGATACAGTTGTAAGCCCCAAATGATCCCTTTAGAGAGATACTCACATATTATGGAGCACACTATAGTGCTAATGAGGCAAGCTGGGTATATTATGGTGGCCCAGCGCACATAACACTCTGGCAAGCAGTGGATCAATGTAGCAAATAAAAGATAGGAGACTCCAGAAGTATATCAAAAATGAGTTTTATAAATATAAATAAATGAACATAAAAACAATCAGTAAAACACGCTACGCGTTTCTCAGAGCTCACCACTCTGTTTCCTCAGGCAAGTTCTACTGAAATATGACTGAAGTCTCCTATTTAAACCCAAAAAAACTAATTGGGATGTCGGTTACACCCTTTACACACCCTTTTAATTAGCTCTTGCTACTATTACCATAGCAACTCTGCTGACTCCACCTAACATTCCTTAAATGGCATATACAACATGTTTTATATATTTACTACAGAGATCTGATAAAGATAACTTCGTATGTTATTCAACATTGGTTAAATTCTTAGTACAATGTAACAGATCATCCTATAAAACTAAGGAACACTTACATTTGTATAGATAAATCTATCAACCAAAAACCTATATTTATCACAATATAGAGTGACTGTATTGTATTGTATTGTATTGTATTGTATTGTATTGTATTCGATCGGGTTGATTGCTGTCCGCAGCTCAGAGCAGGCGGACCAGTTAAGGAGCAGCGGTCTTAAGACCCCTGCTTCTTAGCTGCTGTTTCCGGTGAGCCTGAAGGCTCACGCAGAAACAGGGGCATCAGGGGCCGTTCGACTTTTGACCCTTAATAATTCGGCCCCTTAATCTGAATGAGGAAAATCCGGTATAAAAAGACATGAACAGACAATTAAGATTCATCTTGAAAAAAGCTGATTAAGCTGAAACGCGTAGATGTGATGAGAAGTCTGAAAACAATGCTGACTTAAGTTCTGAATACCTAATAGTGACGATCGTGTGGATTAAAAGACCAGAAGTTTGAAAGCTACACACCTGCCATCCGTTCACCTCATTGGCCACCAGTTAACCACGTGACCGGAGCTCACTAAAACGGCTTCCGACCTGTGTAGGAGAACGCCGAAGGTCTGGTGTAAGTAACGGCTAGAGATTGAGGTGCAGAAAAAGTATTATCATATTCCTGTGAGTCCTTGCTCTAAATCTGAGTACTTTATCCATATATGCCATATCGCTATCCTACAGACAGTTATTATTGTCAAAATATATCCGATCATCAGGATTGAAACCCCCCTGCTGGCGGCCGATGGGCCGCGAGTCTACAGGAGGCGGTGTTGCAACAGCAGCTCACAAGAGCTGCTGGTGCAATGCTGAATACGGAGAGCGTATTGCTCTCCGCATTCAGTAAAGTCTGTCGGACCTGATCCGTACTGGTCCGACAGACCTTTGTTAAATAGGCCTCTAAGAGTAGGCCAACTTTTGCTAAACGACTGGGATATACTCTTTTTTAACCAACTTATTGTTCTATAATTTTTTTATTTTTAGCTACTATATGTCTGCCACATTTTTTCAACAACGAATTTGCAACATTCTGTAGGCTACACATTGTAATAGAATTTCATTTTGAAGCAGGATTTTAGCAGCATTCTATTTTTAAAGCTCATTGTTTAGCAATTAAAACCACCGGTGGTATTTTGATATCTAGGATTGTATGTCTTAGTGTCATCCTTTGTCTTGACACCAATAAACTTTATTAATTAATAAACTTATATGTTTAGTGTACCTGTATAGCTTACTTTTTATAGGCATACCCTTAATTTCTTTGCATTTGTCATTTCTAAAAGTGTGGCATATACCTTTTATAAGGGGAGCTACACTATACTAAAGAAGGGTATTTTAACTTTGTGTACTGCAGGCATTGCCAACCTAACCTTGCCACATATCTGTCCCTAACTGGTATCAGCAGAGATGATCAGATAAGAAACTACAAAACAATGGAATGTTTGTTAACAGAATGACAGTAGATAGCTCTGGCTACTCCATAACAAGGCTGGATTGGCTCCTCCAAATAAGGCGAGTGGAGTTCGGCTATTGAAAAACAACTGCAGCCAACATGTATTCAAAGCATTTTCACACTCACATAGTATATTCATTTATTGCAAAACTGCAGATAAAGCTTGTTATGGTAATGTGTTTAAGTCTTCTAAAGTGTTAGTCATGCCATCTGCTTGTGCTAACACAGGCTAAGGAATAGTCTAAACAATGAAAGGTATACACACATTTTGATTTTGACCAAACTTTTATAGTGTGAGAATGAGTGTTCAAATTGTAGTCTAAAGAGAAAAAAAATCTCTAAATAGTTTATTACACTATCTGATAGTGTCATTTAAAGGGACAGTCTACTCCAGATTTTTTATTATTTAAATAGATAGATAATCCCTTTATTACCCATTCCCCAATTTTGCATAACCAATACTGTTATATTAATATACTTTTTACCTCTGTGATTACCTTGTATCTAAGTCTCTCTAAACTGCCCCCTTATTTCAGTTCTTTTGACAGACTTGCATTTTAGCCAGTCAGTGCAGACTAAAAAATAACTCTACAGAAGTAAGCACAGAACTAGCACTGTCTAGCTATCAAAATGCACTGAGAAAAAAAGGCGGCCTTCGTAGGCTTGGAAATTAGCATTAGTGATGTCCCGAATAGTTCGCCGGCGAATAGTTCCCGGCGAACATAGCTTGTTTGCGTTCGCAACGGCGGGCGAACATATGCAATGTTCAATCCGCCCCCTATTTGTCATCATTGACTAAACTTTGACCCTGTATCTCACAGTCTGCAGACACATTCCAGCCAATCAGCAGCAGACCCTCACTCCCAGACCCTCCCAGCTCCTGGACAGCAGCCATTTTAGATTCATTCGGAAGCTGCTTTCTTAGTGAGAGGAGGGACAGTGTAGCTGCTGCTGATTTAATAGGGAAATTGATAGCTAGGCTAGTGTATTCAGTGTCCACTACAGTCCTGAAGGACTCATCTGATCTCTGCTGTAAGGACAGCACCCCAAAAAGCCCTTTTTAAGGCTGCATTTTTTTTCCTGTGTAATCTAATTGCATTTGCCTGCCTGCCAGCGTGTGTGCCAGGCTCACAGCGTATACTGTGACCACTTGCCCAGTGCCACCACTCATATCTAGTGTAACATTAGTGTAAATTTAAAAAAAAAAAACTTTTTGGACTGTGAAACATCAGTCTGCTTGTGTAAACCTAATTGCAGTTGCCTGCCTGCCAGCGTGTGTGCCAGGCCCACTTGCCCACAGTGCCACCACTCATATCTGTTGTAACAGTAGTGTAAATTAAAAAAAAAAAAACTTTTTTGACTGTTAAACATCAGTCTGCTAGTGTAATCTAATTGCAGTTGCCTGCCTGCCAGCGTGTGTGCCAGGCTCACAGCGTATACTGTGCCCACTTGCCCAGTGCCACTCTGCTAGTGTAATCTAATTGCAGTTGCCTGCCTGCCAGTGTGTGTGCCAGGCTCACAGCATATACTGTGCCCACTTGCCCAGTGCCACCACTCATATCTGGTGTAACATTAGTGTAAATTTAAAAAAAAAAAAACTTTTTTGACTGTGAAACATCAGTCTGCTAGTGTAATCTAATTGCAGTTGCCTGCCTGCCAGCGTGTGTGCCTGGCCCACTTTCTCAGTGCCACAACTCATATCTGTTGTAACAGTAGTGTAAATTTAAAAAAAAAAAACTTTTTTGACTGTGAAACATCAGTCTGCTAGTGTAATCTAATTGCAGTTGCCTGCCTGCCAGCGTGTGTGCCAGGCCCACTTGCCCACAGTGCCACCACTCATATCTGTTGTAACAGTAGTGTAAATTTAAAAAAAAAAACTTTTTTGACTGTTAAACATCAGTCTGCTAGTGTAATCTAATTGCAGTTGCCTGCCTGCCAGCATGTGTGCCAAGCTCACAGCATATACTGTGCCCACTTGCCCAGTGCCACCACTCATATCTGGTGTAACATTAGTGTAAATTTAAAAAAAACAAAACTTTTTTGACTGTGAAACATCAGTCTGCTAGTGTAATCTAATTGCAGTTGCCTGCCTGCCAGCATGTGTGCCAGGCCCACTTGCCCAAAGTGCCACCACTCATATCTGTTGTAACAGTAGTGTAAATTTAAAAAACAAACAAACTTTTTTGACTGTTAAACATCAGTCTGCTAGTGTAATCTAATTGCAGTTGCCTGCCTGCCAGCATGTGTGCCAGGCTCACAGCGTATACTGTGCCCACTTGCCCAGTGCCACCACTCATATCTGGTGTAACATTAGTGTAAATTAAAAAAAAAACTTTTTTGACTGTGAAACATCAGTCTGCTAGTGTAATCTAATTGCAGTTGCCTGCCTGCCAGCGTGTGTGCCAGGCCCACTTTCCCAGTGCCACCACTCATATCTGTTGTAACAGTAGTGTAAATTTAAAAAAAAAAAACTTTTTTGACTGTGAAACATCAGTCTGCTAGTGTAATCTAATTGCAGTTGCCTGCCTGCCAGCGTGTGTGCCAGGCCCACTTGCCCACAGCGCCACCACTCATATCTGTTGTAACAGTAGTGTAAATTTAAAAAAAAAAAACTTTTTTGACTGTTAAACATCAGTCTGCTAGTGTAATCTAATTGCAGTTGCCTGCCAGTGTGTGTGCCAGGCTCACAGCGTATACTGTGCCCACTTGCCCAGTGCCACCACTCATATCTGGTGTAACATTAGTGTAAATTTAAAAAAAAAACTTTTTTGACTGTGAAACATCAGTCTGCTTGTGTAATCTAATTGCAGTTGCCTGCCTGCCAGCGTGTGTGCCAGGCCCACTTGCCCACAGTGCCACCACTCATATCTGTTGTAACAGTAGTGTAAATTTAAAAAAAAAAAACTTTTTGACTGTTAAACATCAGTCTGCTAGTGTAATCTAATTGCAGTTGCCTGCCTGCCAGTGTGTGTGCCAGGCTCACAGCATATACTGTGCCCACTTGCCCAGTGCCACCACTCATATCTGGTGTAACATTAGTGTAAATTTAAAAAAAAAAAAACTTTTTTGACTGTGAAACATCAGTCTGCTAGTGTAATCTAATTGCAGTTGCCTGCCTGCCAGCATGTGTGCCAGGCTCACAGCATATACTGTGCCCACTTGCCCAGTGCCACCACTCATATCTGGTGTAACATTAGTGTAAATTAAAAAAAAAAAAACTTTTTTGACTGTGAAACATCAGTCTGCTAGTGTAATCTAATTGCAGTTGCCTGCCTGCCAGCGTGTGTTCCAGGCCCACTTGCCCACAGTGCCACCACTCATATCTGTTGTAACAGTAGTGTAAATTTAAAAAAAAAAACTTTTTTGACTGTTAAACATCAGTCTGCTAGTGTAATCTAATTGCAGTTGCCTGCCTGCCAGCATGTGTGCCAAGCTCACAGCATATACTGTGCCCACTTGCCCAGTGCCACCACTCATATCTGGTGTAACATTAGTGTAAATTTAAAAAAAAAAAAAACTTTTTTGACTGTGAAACATCAGTCTGCTAGTGTAATCTAATTGCAGTTGCCTGCCTGCCAGCATGTGTGCCAGGCCCACTTGCCCAAAGTGCCACCACTCATATCTGTTGTAACAGTAGTGTAAATTTAAAAAAAAAAAAAACTTTTTTGACTGTTAAACATCAGTCTGCTAGTGTAATCTAATTGCAGTTGCCTGCCTGCCAGCATGTGTGCCAGGCTCACAGCGTATACTGTGCCCACTTGCCCAGTGCCACCACTCATATCTGGTGTAACATTAGTGTAAATTTAAAAAAAAAAAAAAATTTGGACTGTGAAACATCAGTCTGCTAGAATAGTACTACGTAACACACCACTCATATCTGGTGACACAGTAGATTGCACGCGCAGTGCCCCAAATTTGAAGTAGGAGGACCGACCAAGCATCTTTTTCCATCTCCCGGTTCCTAAAATCCATGCCATATACACGTCCCCTGGCGCCGCAACTGCCTCTGGGAACCTTACCATGGGTCCCAGACGGCACGTCTTGTAATTCTCTGTCTGGGAAATTATATATCTATCAAATCTATCTATTTATCTATCAAATCTATCTATCTATCTATCGTATGTATCAAATGTATATTGCATCTATTGATCTATCTATCTAATCTATGTATCTATGTATCTATCAAATCTATCTATCTCGTGGTTGTGCAAATGGACTGTTTGCGGTTGTTTGCGGTGCGTTAAACGGGGAGTTTGGTCTGTCACTGTGAAGCGGGCGTAACCTTTACACTACCTGATCGATACAACATCATACCTGATGTTTTAAAGCACGTTATTCCAAACAATTTAGGAATGTTAGGTGATTTATGCCCTTTATGGATTAAAACCAGACTCTGCATCAACTATGTAATTTTACGTGGGAGTTTTGCCATGGATACCCCTCCGGCATGCCACAGTCCAGGTGTTAGTCCCCTTGAAACAACTTTTCCATCACTATTGTGGCCACAAAGAGTCCCTGTGGGTTTTAAAATTCGCCTGCCTATTGAAGTCAAAGGCGGCTCGCCCGTTCACGAACAGTTGCGGACGTTCGCGTTCGCTTTTCACGAACGGAAAATTTTCAGTTCGCGACATCACTAATTAGCATATGAACCTACAGGTAAGTATTTAGCTTTAAATAGGAATAATTTATTTAATAAGAGTTAATTAATTTCGTTATATTAAAATTATATTTAACTTAGGGGAGTGTTAGTGTTAGACTTAGCTTTAGGGGTTAATACATTTATTAGAATAGCGGTGAGCTCCAGTCGGCAGATTAGGGGTTAATAATTGAAGTTAGGTGTCGGCGATGTTAGGGAGGGCAGATTAGGGGTTAATACTATTTATTATAGGGTTAGTGAGGCGGATTAGGGGTTAATAACTTTATTATAATAGCGGTGCGGTCCGCTCGGAAGATTAGGGGTTAATAAGTGTAGGCAGGTGGAGGCGATTAGGGGGGCAGATTAGGGGTTAATAAATATAATATAGGGGTCGGCGGTGTTAGGGGCATCAGATTAGGGGTACATAAGTATAACGTAGGTGGCGGCGCTTTGCGGTCGGCAGATTAGGGGTTAATTATTGTAGGTAGCTGGCTGCGACGTTGTGGGGGGCAGGTTAGGGGTTAATAAATATAATATAGGGGTCGGTGGTGTTAGGGGCAGCAGATTAGGGGTACATAAGTATAACGTAGGTGGCGGTTGGCAGATTAGGGGTTAAAAAAATTGAATCGAGTGGCGGCGATGTGGGGGGACCTCGGTTTAGGGGTACATAGGTAGTTTATGGGTGTTAGTGTACTTTAGAGTACAGTAGTTAAGAGCTTTATGAACCAGCGTTAGCCCAGAAAGCTCTTAACTACTGACTTTTTTCCTGCGGCTGGAGTTTTGTCGTTAGATGTCTAACGCTCACTTCAGACACGACTCTAAATACCCGAGTTATAAAAATCCCATTGAAAAGATAGGATACGCAATTTACGTAAGGGGATCTGCGGTATGGAAAAGTCGCGGCTGAAAAGTGAGCGTTAGACCCTTTTTTGAGTGACTCCAAATACCGGAGGTAGCCTAAAACCAGCGTTAGGAGCCTCTAACGCTGGTTTTCACGGCTAACGCCAAACTCTAAATCTAGGCCATAGTCCATACGTTATTATTTTAGTTTATAAATAATGTATTGATTTTGTTAGTATTTTGTTTAGACCATTTGTAATTTTTATATTCAATTTGACAAAATTGGAGCCATACATAGGGCTAGATAACAAGTGGAGCGCTAATTTATAGCTAACCCGCAAATAGCCAAATTTGCCCATTTGCGGGCGCACAATAAATAACCTACCATTACAAGTAACTATTGTCACTCTGGTAACAATTAGTGCTCAGAAATGTAACATTTTGTTTTCATAAAAAAAAACTGCACTAGGCAATTTTAAGGGTTTAAAAGTTGGCAGAAGGTTTGGATATTGTAAATTTACGGGGTTTTTTTTTTAAAACCTATCTTCTTCATCACCAGCCAGCAAGAAATGGTGATGTCCTGGTCACAAACACGCAATTTTGTTTGAAATGTGCTCTGGTATTACAAGGTGCAATGCAAATGCAACTTCACGTTCGTATTGCATGGAAGCATTTAGCCACCAATCAACAAGCACTACCCAGGTGCTGAACCAAAAATGGGCGGTCTCGTAAGCTTACATTCCTGCTTTTTCAAATAAAGATACCAAGAGAACCGAGAGAAATTGATAATATGAGTAAATTAGAAAGTTGCCTAAAATTGCATGCTCTATCTGAATCATGAAAGGAAAGAATATATATATATATATATATATATATATAAGCATATACACGAACACAGTTCTCCATAGACCGCTATGTAAAGGCACTTTTCAGTGCCGTTTTTTTTTTTCTAACACCCCACACCCGCACACTTTAACCTCTAAAAACTGTTTAGTGCAGTTATTTTTTTAAAAAAAATGCAATTTTTTTTTTTTTTTTTTTAAAGGGACCTCACATGTTAGTTTGTGGGCAATTAAATTAAAATAATTAAAAAGAGGTCTGACCTCTGGTTAATTTTTTTTAACACTATTTGGTACTGCGAACTTGCGGTTACAATAACCAGCCACTTGTAATGGCTGGTTATGTATCGCGTACCTGTAAACGGGCGATAAATTAGCGTTTTACTTGTAATCTAGCACCAAAATAAACTTCAAGCACCTCCCTCTAATTATGGGTGCCACCATTTTGGAACCTAGGTTACACAGCAGGTGTCTGAAGGAAGTTACAGCACATGTGCAAACGTGTTAGCACGGGCATGTATTGAAAGATAGATTTCAATATGGCAGCTCCGATAACTAAAGGGAAGAGGGGAATAGCCTCAATACTATGCTTATAAATGTATTTAGGGCCAGATTACTAGTAGTGCACAAACGTTTGCGTGCAAGCAATATCAGAATTTTGCGCAGGTTAAAATGTGCTCATATTACGAGTTGAAAGTAAATGTAATCGCTTGAGCACAATCGCGATTTATGCTAGAATGATTACAGCGACTTCAGAGCTGTGGTTAACTGTTTCACGAAAATTAAAAGTTTCACAAAACACATAAAAAATACATTACAAAGTAAGCTTACACTCATAACACCATCTAATAAAAATTATTACACAACAATATTGCACACAAAAGTTTTAATTGCTCAAAGATATGTTGTCTCAGGTGTTAGGAAAAGAAAGGCAGGCAAAGGGCTTTATCACAGAGATCTCTTCATGTTGGGTTAGCGCAGAACATGTGAGCAGGTTAGTGCGCGAGTAGGGTTTTAGTGCTTCCCCCCCACTTTTGTTCTTCATTGACTTCTATGGGCGAAAAGGTTATCGTATGCGTGATATTCTAATTTTGCTAGAGGTACGCTGTTTTTTTGCTTCAGGTTAGCAAACTTTTTACTTTCAACTCATAATACGACCGCAACCGGACGCACACATTTTTTTTTACTTTAAGCTCAATTAGCACTCTAGTGTTTAATGTCTCTTTAAAAGTAAAAATTTAGAATGAATGCAGTGAAAAAAACAAAATAGTTTATTTACTAGTAGAATATAGTATAAAATATGTTATGTAAAAAGCAATTCTCAATTATAAATGAAAAGAGGGAAGAACCAATTTGTATATTAATGGCAGCTCTTTCTACATGATCACCAGAATAAAGCACAGTATTTTTCAAAGTGGATAGGTCTGTAATGTGTACTTCTGACCATGTTTACGTGTATACATATTCTTGTGATCCTCTCACTATATGGATATTTCTGTGTGATCCTGCAAAATCTCATATAAATATTTGAATAAATACATTTTCAATGAAAACTCTCCATCATACGACTCTGTTATGTAGGATATCAGCTAAATGCAAGCACACATTCCGTTTTATTTTAAATGGCATTCAATAAATTATTATTCACTTCAAATATTTTCCTAGTTTTAAAAGGCTACTGATTAACTGATTACGTTAAAGCTAGTAATGTATTTACCTAAAAGCAGCTACTCACAAAATGCTCTATAGAATTAAATATCAATCCCTCAACTATTCATTATATTTGAACTATTAAGCTTGTAAAAATGATTGTATTGTATCTTTACTGTCAAAGATCCAAAAAAAGTGTGAAAGTTTATCCACTCATTTTTCAGTCGTGGAGCACAAAAATATTTGCAGTATTTTGTGCTTATTTTTTATGTTAAAATCAATATTGCTTTTATTTTTGCACACATATTACAAGTTAAAAGTATTTCTCTGTCACTCAAGCAAGTCTTTGGTACGCTTACATCAACATTTTTGGCTAGCTTGGGTGTTATAAATTCCTCACATTAACTTGTATGGGAGGCACAATTGAGCACTAAACTGAGCTATCAATTTAGCACTAAACTGATTGTATGCTAATCTTCTGGAGGTCTGCTCTTAGATGTATACTATAGTATTTCATTTAAATGTAAGTTTAAAACACTGCACACATAATATACATATACTGTATATATTATTATTATTATTATCAGGTATTTGTAGAGCGCCAACAGATTCCGCAGCGCTGTAAACATAGTCGTTGTACAGGATAGCTTTTGTAGGGGTCAAGTGGGTAGAGGGCCCTGCCGAGAGTTTCACTGTTGTAGTCGGCTCTTATGAAGCGATCTGTAAACAGCTGGGCCCATAGGCTTACAATCTAAGGGGTTCAAGGGGAAAGCAATGGGGTTAGGAAAGGTTAGTGTTGGTTGTATGCATCCCTGAATAGTAGAGTTTTTAGGGAGTGCTTGAAGCTGTTAAAACTAGGGGAGAGTCTTATGGAGCGAGGCAGGGAATTCCACAAGATGGGGGCCAGTCTGGAGAAGTCCTGTAAACGTAAATGTGAGGAAGTAACAAGAGAGGAGGAGATCGTGAGCTGATCGAAGGGGACGGGAGGGAGAGTATCTAGAGACAAGTTCTGAGATGTAGGGGGAGCAATGCAGTTGAGAGCTTTATATGTCAAGGTGAGGATTTTATGTTTAATCCTAGAGGCAAGAGGAGGCCAGTGAAGGGATTGGCAGAGAGGTGCAGCAGATGAAGAGCGACGAGTAAGGAAGATGAGCCTGGCAGAGGCATTCATAATGGATTGTAAAGGACCTATGCGGCAGCTAGGTAGACCAGAGAGGACGGAATTGCAGTAGTCGAGGCGGGAAAGGATGAGAGAGTGGATTAAAATCTTGGTTGTATCTTGTGTAAGGAAATGTCTAATTTTAGCAATGTTTTTAAGGTGGAAGTGGCAGGCTTAAGCCAAGGACTGAATGTGAGGAGTGAAGGAAAGATCTGAGTCAAATGTGACCCCAAGACATTGGGTGTGCAGGGTAGGGGTAATGATGGAATTATCAACAGTTATAGAAATTTTGGGGGTGGAGACATTGGAAGAAGGGGGAAAAATAAGGAGTTCAGTTTTGGAGAGATTTAGCTTAAGGTAGTGAGAGGACATCCAAGATGAGATGTGAGAAAGACAGTTAGTGACACGGGTTAGTAAGGAAGGAGGTAGGTCTGGTGCAGAGAGGTAGATTTGGGTGTCATCGGCATACAAATGGTATTGAAACCCATGGGACTTTATTAAGGAACCTAGTGACGACGTGTAGATTGAAAAGAGAAGGGGACCAAGGACAGAGCCTTGAGGTACCCCAACAGAAAGTGGTAACAGGGCAGAGGATGCTCCGGAGAAGGCTGCACTAAATGTACGGTTAGTCAGATAAGAAGAGAACCACGAGAGAGCTGTGTCACAGATGCCGAAGGATTGGAGGGTTTGGAGCAGAAGAGGGTGCTCAACAGTGTCAAAGGCTGCAGGCAGGTCAAGGAGGATAAGCAGAGAGAAGTGGCCTTTGGATTTTGCTGTAAGTAGGTCATTGGTAACCTTGATAATTGCTCTGTAGAATGATGGAAACGAAATCCAGATTGCAGTGGGTCAAGAAGAGAGTTTAGTGTAAGGAAATGGGATAGACGTGCGTAGACTAGCTTTTCGAGGAGCTTTGAGGCAAGAGGGAGTAGGGAAATAGGGCGGTAATTGGAAGGGGAGGTTGGATCAAGGGAAGGTTTTTTGAGGATAGGTGTGACCAGTGCATGTTTTAGAGATGAGGGAAATATACCAGTGCTGAGGGAGAGGTTGAAAATGTGTGTGAGTATGGGGGTGAGGGTAGAAGAGAGGGAGGGGAGTAGCTGTGAGGGGATGGGTTCGAGGGGACAGGTAGTGAGGTGGGAGGACAGTATAAGGGCAGAAACTTCATCCTCATTAACAGGGGCAAAAGAGCTGCATTTTTGGATATTTGGGTTTTGGGAGATCGGGAGCTTTTGAGGGGGTGGGAGATTGGAAGTATGTTGAAAGCTGATTTCACTTCTGATGGAGTATATACAGGTATACCTCTGAGATATTGCAGTTTCGATACCAGAACACTGTTATAAAACAATTTAAATGTAACTGCACACATTTATACATATACATACATATGTATACACACACACACATATATATATATATATATATATATATATATATATATATATATACAGTATCTCACAAAAGTGAGTACACCCCTCACATTTTTGTAAATATTTTATTAAATCTTTTTATGTGACAACACTGAAGAAATTACACTTTGCTACAATGTAAAGTAGTGAGTGTACAGCCTGTATAACAGCGTAAATTTGCTGTCCCCTCAAAATAACTCAACACACAGCCATTAATGTCTAAACCGTTGGCAACAAAAGTGAGTACACCCCTAAGTGGAAATGTCCAAATAGGGCCCAAAGTGTCAATATTTTGTGTGACCACCATTCCAGCACTGCCTTAACCCTCTTGGGCATGGAGTTCACCATAGCTTCACAGGTTGCCACTGGAGTCCTCTTCCACTCCTCCATGACGACATCACAGAGCTGGTGGATGTTAGAGACCTTGTGCTCCCCCACCTTCCATTTGAGGATGCCCCACAGATGCTCAATAGGGTTTAGGTCTGGAGACATGCTTGGCCAGTCCATCACCTTTACCCTCAGCTTCTTTAACAAGGCAGTGGTCATCTGGGAGGTGTGTTTGGGGTTGTTATGTTGGAATACGGCCCTGCGGCCCAGTCTCCAAAGGGAGGGGATCATGCTCTGCTTCAATATGTCACAGTACATGTTGGCATTCATGATTCCCTCAATGACCTGTAGCTTCCCAGTGCCGGCAGCACTGATGCAGACCCAGACCATGACACTCCCACCACCATGCTTGACTGTAGGCAAGACAAACTTGTCTTTGTACTCCTCACCTGGTTGCCGCCACACATGCTTGACACCATCTGAACCAAATAAGTTTATCTTGGTCTCATTGGACCACAGGACATGGTTCCAGTAATCCATGTCCTTAGTCTGCTTGTCTTCAGCAAACTGTTTGCGGGCTTTCTTGTGCATCATCTTTAGACAAAGCATCCTTCTGGGATGGCAGCCATGCAGACCAATTTGATGCAGTGTGCTGCATATGGTCTGAGCACTGACAGGCTGACCACCCACCCCTTCATCCTCTGCAGCAATGCTGGCAGCACTCATACGTCTATTTCCCAAAGACAACCTCTAGATATGATGCTGAGCACATGCACTCAACTTCTTTAGTCAGCCATGGCTTGTTCTGAGTGGAACCTGTCCTGTGAAACCGCTGTATGGTCTTGCCCACCGTGCTGCAGCTCAGTTTCAGGGTCTTGGCAATCTTCTTATAGCCTAGGCCATCTTTATGTAGAGCAACAATTCTTTTTTTCAGATCCTCAGAGAGTTCTTTGCCATGAGGTGGCATATTGATCTTTCAGTAACCAGTATGAGAGAGTGTGAGAGCGATAACACCAAATTTAACACACCTGCCCCCCATTCACATCTGAGATCTTGTAACACTAATGAGTCACATGACACCGGGAAGGGAAAATTGCTAATTGGACCCAATTTGGACATTTCTACTTAGGGGTGTACTCACTTTTGTTGCCAACAGTTTAGACATTAATGGCTGTGTGTTGAGTTATTTTGATATATATATATATATATATATATATATATATATGTGTGTGTGTGTGTGTGTGCGGGGGGTACTTCTGAGATATTGTAAGTTCGGTTCTAGAACACTGCAATAAAGCGGATATCGCGCAGTAAAGCAACTAAATAGCAATAGCATTATGTCTAAAATAAGCAATGTACATAACTTTTTTAAAAAATACTTTATTGCTAAAAATACATGTGTATTTATGTGTATAAATGTCATCGATAGACTTTCTTGACACAAGTTTGCCACAAACTTAAACAATTTAAAAAATCCAATATCTTAAAATGCAATAAAGTGAAGCACAATACAACGAGGTATGCCTGCATATTCACACTTACAAACACATCCATATACACTTTTGAGCCCTTCCCAGTCCAGCACCTTGTATACCATTAAATCACAGTTAAATCTAAACTATATTTTACATTCTATATGTAAAAATATAACCAACATACATTATTTTAATATATTATTCATGTATTTTGTTATGCATATTTTCAAGTGTTAACACTTTACTTTGGGCCTTCAAAAGGGCAATATTTTGTGCTAATTTCTGTTGGGCTTGAGTGCAACACTTAAATCACCACTCATAATATGAGCGCTAATAGTGCTTCTAGTGCTCTCCATTAAAGGGACATTAAACACTACAGGCAAGATTACAAGTCGCGTAGCAAATTAGCTGTGAAAACATTTGGGGTTGCGCAGTTATTACAAGTTGCAAAACAACGTATTTTGTGCACGCGTTAAGCCGCGTAATATAAACAGCAAAATCTTGTGTGCGTTCACATATTTCCTATAGAAGTCAATGGAGAAGACAAATAGAAAACAAAACCCACAAAAACCCTAATATGTTGTGCAAAGCCTTTGACGTAACATATTATCCTCGAAAAGTGTACATGAAAATGCAAATATTTCCTATTGCGAAAATGTTTTCGTAATGGAATATGTTCTATTTATTTATAAATATTTCTCTATATAGGTGATGATTTTTGGACGGATATATCTATTTATTGCGAGATATGTATATGAATATATACATGTCTAGATATCTCGAGATCTATATGCGAATATCTCTTTGAAAATCTCTCTGAGATATTGTTTAATGTGCATACGGTTGTAATGTAAAATCTTTTTCATTATCTCCATTGTTAAACCTATCTGTATACACATACATGCATGTAAATAAAATAAGTGTAGGTAGGTGGCGGCGACGGTTGGGGGGGCAGATTAGGGGGTAATAAATATAATATAGGTGTCAGCGATGTTAGGGGCAGTAGATTAGGGGTTCATAGCTATAATGTAGGTTGCGGCAGTGTCCGGAGCGGAAGATTAGGGGTTAATAATAAAATGCAGGTGTCAGCGATAGCGGGGGCATCAGATTAGGGGTTAATAAGTGTAAGAGAGAAGTGGCCTTTGGATTTTGCTGTAAGTAGGTCATTGGTAACCTTGATAATTGCTCTGTAGAATGATGGAAACGAAATCCAGATTGCAGTGAGTCAAGAAGAGAGTTTAGTGTAAGGAAATGGGATAGACGTGCGTAGACTAGCTTTTCGAGGAGCTTTGAGGCAAGAGGGAGTAGGGAAATAGGGCGGTAATTGGAAGGGGAGGTTGGATCAAGGGAAGGTTTTTTGAGGATAGGTGTGACCAGTGCATGTTTTAGAGATGAGGGAAATATACCAGTGCTGAGGGAGAGGTTGAAAATGTGTGTGAGTATGGGGGTGAGGGTAGAAGAGAGGGAGGGGAGTAGCTGTTAGGGGATGGGTTCGAGGGGACAGGTAGTGAGGTGGGAGGACAGTATAAGGGCAGAAACTTCATCCTCATTAACAGGGGCAAAAGAGCTGCATTTTTGGATATTTGGGTTTTGGGAGATCGGGAGCTTTTGAGGGGGTGGGAGATTGGAAGTATGTTGAAAGCTGATTTCACTTCTGATGGAGTATATACAGGTATACCTCTGAGATATTGCAGTTTCGATACCAGAACACTGTTATAAAACAATTTAAATGTAACTGCACACATTTATACATATACATACATATGTATACACACACATACATATATATATATATATATATATATATATATATATATATATATATATATATATATATGCAGTATCTCACAAAAGTGAGTACACCCCTCACATTTTTGTAAATATTTTATTAAATCTTTTTATGTGACAACACTGAAGAAATTACACTTTGCTACAATGTAAAGTAGTGAGTGTACAGCCTGTATAACAGCGTAAATTTGCTGTCCCCTCAAAATAACTCAACACACAGCCATTAATGTCTAAACCGTTGGCAACAAAAGTGAGTACACCCCTAAGTGGAAATGTCCAAATAGGGCCCAAAGTGTCAATATTTTGTGTGACCACCATTCCAGCACTGCCTTAACCCTCTTGGGCATGGAGTTCACCATAGCTTCACAGGTTGCCACTGGAGTCCTCTTCCACTCCTCCATGACGACATCACAGAGCTGGTGGATGTTAGAGACCTTGTGCTCCCCCACCTTCCATTTGAGGATGCCCCACAGATGCTCAATAGGGTTTAGGTCTGGAGACATGCTTGGCCAGTCCATCACCTTTACCCTCAGCTTCTTTAACAAGGCAGTGGTCATCTGGGAGGTGTGTTTGGGGTTGTTATGTTGGAATACGGCCCTGCGGCCCAGTCTCCAAAGGGAGGGGATCATGCTCTGCTTCAATATGTCACAGTACATGTTGGCATTCATGGTTCCCTCAATGACCTGTAGCTTCCCAGTGCCGGCAGCACTGATGCAGACCCAGACCATGACACTCCCACCACCATGCTTGACTGTAGGCAAGACACACTTGTCTTTGTACTCCTCACCTGGTTGCCGCCACACATGCTTGACACCATCTGAACCAAATAAGTTTATCTTGGTCTCATTGGACCACAGGACATGGTTCCAGTAATCCATGTCCTTAGTCTGCTTGTCTTCAGCAAACTGTTTGCGGGCTTTCTTGTGCATCATCTTTAGACAAAGCATCCTTCTGGGATGGCAGCCATGCAGACCAATTTGATGCAGTGTGCTGCATATGGTCTGAGCACTGACAGGCTGACCACCCACCCCTTCATCCTCTGCAGCAATGCTGGCAGCACTCATACGTCTATTTCCCAAAGACAACCTCTAGATATGATGCTGAGCACATGCACTCAACTTCTTTGGTCAGCCATGGCTTGTTCTGAGTGGAACCTGTCCTGTGAAACCGCTGTATGGTCTTGCCCACCGTGCTGCAGCTCAGTTTCAGGGTCTTGGCAATCTTCTTATAGCCTAGGCCATCTTTATGTAGAGCAACAATTCTTTTTTTCAGATCCTCAGAGAGTTCTTTGCCATGAGGTGGCATATTGATCTTTCAGTAACCAGTATGAGAGAGTGTGAGAGCGATAACACCAAATTTAACACACCTGCTCCCCATTCACATCTGAGATCTTGTAACACTAATGAGTCACATGACACCGGGAAGGGAAAATTGCTAATTGGACCCAATTTGGACATTTCTACTTAGGGGTGTACTCACTTTTGTTGCCAACAGTTTAGACATTAATGGCTGTGTGTTGAGTTATTTTGATATATATATATATATATATATATATATATATATATATATATATATATATATGTGTGTGTGTGTGTGTGTGTGTGTGCGGGGGGTACTTCTGAGATATTGTAAGTTCGGTTCTAGAACACTGCAATAAAGCGGATATCGCGCAGTAAAGCAACTAAATAGCAATAGCATTATGTCTAAAATAAGCAATGTACATAACTTAGTTAAAAAATACTTTATTGCTAAAAATACATGTGTATTTATGTGTATAAATGTCATCGATAGACTTTCTTGACACAAGTTTGCCACAAACTTAAACAATTTAAAAAATCCAATATCTTAAAATGCAATAAAGTGAAGCACAATACAACGAGGTATGCCTGCATATTCACACTTACAAACACATACATATACACTTTTGAGCCCTTCCCAGTCCAGCACCTTGTATACCATTAAATCAGAGTTAAATCTAAACTATATTTTACATTCTATATGTAAAAATATAACCAACATACATTATTTTAATATATTATTCATGTATTTTGTTATGCATATTTTCAAGTGTTAACACTTTACTTTGGGCCTTCAAAAGGGCAATATTTTGTGCTAATTTCTGTTGGGCTTGAGTGCAACACTTAAATCACCACTCATAATATGAGCGCTAATAGTGCTTCTAGTGCTCTCCATTAAAGGGACATTAAACACTACAGGCAAGATTACAAGTCGCGTAGCAAATTAGCTGTGAAAACATTTGGGGTTGCGCAGTTATTACAAGTTGCAAAACAACGTATTTTGTGCACGCGTTAAGCCGCGTAATATAAACAGCAAAATCTTGCGTGCGTTCACATATTTCCTATAGAAGTCAATGGAGAAGACAAATAGAAAACAAAACCCACAAAAACCCTAATATGTTGTGCAAAGCCTTTGACGTAACATATTATCCTTGAAAAGTGTACATGAAAATGCAAATATTTCCTATTGCGAAAATGTTTTCGTAATGGAATATGTTCTATTTATTTATAAATATTTCTCTATATAGGTGATGATTTTTGGACGGATATATCTATTTATTGCGAGATATGTATATGAATATATACATGTCTAGATATCTCGAGATCTATATGCGAATATCTCTTTGAAAATCTCTCTGAGATATTGTTTAATGTGCATACGGTTGTAATGTAAAATCTTTTTCATTATCTCCATTGTTAAACCTATCTGTATACACATACATGCATGTAAATAAAATAAGTGTAGGTAGGTGGCGGCGACGGTTGGGGGGGCAGATTAGGGGGTAATAAATATAATATAGGTGTCAGCGATGTTAGGGGCAGTAGATTAGGGGTTCATAGCTATAAGGTAGGTTGCGGCAGTGTCCGGAGCGGAAGATTAGGGGTTAATAATAAAATGCAGGTGTCAGCGATAGCGGGGGCATCAGATTAGGGGTTAATAAGTGTAAGGTTAGGGGTGTTTAGACTCGGGGTTCATGTTAGGGTGTTAGGTGTAGACTTAGAGAATATTTCCCCATAGGAAACAATGGGGCTGTGTTAGGAGCTGAACGCTGCTTTTTTGCAGGTGTTAGGTTTCTTTTCAGCCAGCTCAGCCCCATTGTTTCCTATGAGGATATCGTGCACGAGCACGTTTTTCCAGCTTACCACTACCGTAGGCAACGCTGGTATTGAGGGTTGAAGTGGAGCTAAATTATGCTCCACGCTCCCTTTTCTGAGGCTAACGCAGCTATTCAGACAACTCTAAATACCAGCGTTGTCTTAAGGGTGCGCTGGGTAAAAAAGCCTCATTAGCACCGCGGGTCTTTACCGACAAAACTCTAAATCTAGGCGATAGTGTCATACAATAACTTTAGCTTAAGCAAAAAAAAAAAAACAAAAAAAAAAACAACACACTACAATACACTAAGAAAAAAATAAGCGACTTCAGCACTCTCAAGTAGAAAAATAATCTGAAATTTAAGTACTACAAATAAAAAGACACCAAAAGTGTTGCACAACAATAGCACAGAACAGATACAAAATATACATGTAGTGAAAACAAATCAACAAGAAAATAGTATTACTATACATAGGTAAAAGCACATATGCCTCACAGATTGCTATTAGAGTTGTGGCGGGGTCCGGGAGTGGCGGGATAGGGGTTAAACATTTTAGTATAGTGGCGGTGTTTAGTGACAGTATACAAATAAAGCTGTAAAAAAAGCCGAATAGCAGCGAGATCGATGACTGTTAGTTAACAACAGTCCGCTGCTCATCGCCCTGTACTTGGTGCGCAGCTTTTTGACAGCTTTTTTGTTAAATTTGGAGGGCGTATTCAGGTCCGCGGCCGCGATGTTAGACAATGTCAGGCGAGCGTATTGGTGCCGTCGAATGCAGCACAGTTGACGGCTTGATAAGTAGGCCTCCAAGTCTCCTTGGGTTCTGAGGAAACCAGGAAATTTATTAAACTCTCTTTTACATTGTGAAAATATATCATAAATTAAATAGAGCTCCCTATATAAAATATAAGCTACTTTATCTACTTTAAAAAAACAAACAACTAGATTTAGAGTTTGGCGTTAGCCGTCAAAAGCAGCGTTAAGGGGTCCTAACGCTGCTTTTGACCGCCCGCTGGTATTTAGAGTCAGGCAGGAAAGGGTCTACCGCTCACTTTCTTTCCGCGACTCGAGGCTACCGCAAATCCCCTTACGTCAATTGCGTATCCTATCTTTTCTATGGGATTTGCCTAACGCTGGTATTTAGAGTCTTGGAAGAAGTGAGCGGTAGACCCTCTACCAACAAGACTCCAGCTGCAAAAAAAAGTCAGTAGTTAAGAGCTTTATGGGCTAACGCCGGAACATAAAGCTCTTAACTACTGTGCTATAAAATACACTAACACCCATAAACTACCTATGAACCCCTAAACCGAGGCCCCCCCACATAGCAAACACTATAATACATTTTTTTAAATCCATAATCTGCCGCTCCGGACATCGCCGCAACCTACATTATATCTATGAACCCCTAATCTGCTGTCCCTAACATCGCAGACACCTATATTATATTTATTACCCCCTAATCTGCCCCCCCAACCGTCGCCGCCACCTACCTACAAATATTAACCCCTAATCTCCCGCCCGCAACGTCGCCGCCACTATAATAAATGTATTAACCCCTAAACCTAAGTCTAAGCCTAACCCTAACACCCCCTAACTTAAATATCATTTAAATAAAACAAACTAAATTTACTATAATTAAATAAATTATTCCTATTTAAAACTAAATACTTACCTATAAAATAAACCCTAATATAGCTACAATATAACTAATAGTTACATTGTAGATATTTTAGGATTTATATTTATTTTACAGGCAACTTTGTATTTATTTTAACTAGGTACAATAGCTATTAAATAGTTAATAACTATTTAATAGCTACCTAGTTAAAATAAGTACAAAATTATCTGTAAAATAAATCCTAACCTAAGTTACAATTAAACCTAACACATCAATAAATTAATAAAATAAATTACCTACAATTAGCTAAACTAAAATACAATTAAATAAACTAATCTATAATACAAAAAAAAACAAACACTAAATTACAGAAAATATTTTTTTTTACAAGAAGTTTAAACTAATTACACCTAATCTAAGCCCCCTAATAAAATAAAAAAGCCCCCCAAAATAATAAAATGCCCTACCCTATTCTAAATTAAAAAGTAACCAGCTCTTTTACCAGCCCTTAAAAGGGCTTTTTGCGGGGCATTGCCCCAAAGTAATCAGCTCTTTTACCTGTAAATAAAAATACAATACCCCCCCCAACATTAAAACCCACCACCCACATACCCCTACTCTAACCCACCCAAAACCCCCTTAAATAAACCTAACACTAATTGCTAAGGATTCTAAGTCTAACCCTAAAAGGTTATTTAAGTACATAAATAGCAAAAAATCTAATAAGGATAATATAGGTACATTAAAATGTGTGGAGGGTAGCATGATAAATCATGACAGGGAGAAGGCTGAGGTACTAAACCAGTTTTTTTCTTCAGTATACACAAGAGAAGAACCATTGAATGATACTTTTGAACATAATAGAACATGCCAGTCCATACCACTAACTGGGTTTTGTTTAGAGGATATCAGGAAAAAACTGGAAAATATTAAGGTAAATAAAACTCCAGGCCCAGATGGAATACACCCAAGGGTGTTAAGGGAACTTAGCACTGTTATAGACAAACCTTTACTCTTAATTTTTCAAGACTCATTATCCTCAGGCATGGTACCCCAGGATTGGCGTAAAGCTGATGTGGTGCCACTCTTCAAAAAGGGAAGCAGGGATGATCCAGGAAGCTATAGACCAGTTAGTCTGACATCAATAGTGGGGAAGATATTTGAAGGGATTATAATGGATTAAATTGATGAGCATATTCGTGTAAACAAGATTATGAGTTCTAATCAGCATGGCTTTAGGAGAAATAGATCATGTCAAACTAATCTAATTAGATTCTACGAGGAAGTAAGTCAAAATATAGATAAAGGGGAATCAGTGGATGTGATATACTTAGATTTTGCAAAGGCATTTGATACAGTGCCACATGAGAGATTAATGCACAAAATTAAGGGACTGGGAATAGCTGAAAATGTTAGCTCATGGATAAATAACTGGATAAAAGATAGGGAGCAACGAGTAGTAGTAAATGGATCATACTCAGATTGGACAAAGGTAATCAGTGGCGTCCCCCAGGGATCAGTACTGGGCCCTGTTCTTTTTAATATTTTTATAAATGACTTGGAGCAAGGATTAAATAGCGACATCTCTATTTTTGCAGATGATACTAAGTTAAGTAAGGTCATAAGGTCAGAGCAGGACGAACTGTCTTTACAAAGGGATTTGCTAAAATTAGAACTATGGGCAAGTGAATAGAAAATGAGATTTAATACGGAAAAATGCAAGGTTCTACATTTTGGAAGTAAAAATAAGCAGGCTACGTATTTTTTAAATGGGACAAGACTTAGCCAAACACAGGAGGAAAGGGATTTGGGAGTAGTAATAGATAACAAGCTAAAGATGGGTGCACAATGCAGGGCAGCGGCTTCAAAGGCTAATAAGATACTAGCATGTATTAAAAGAGGTATTGATTCAAGTGAGGAAAGCATAATTCTGTCATTATATAGAGCCCTGGTAAGACCTCACCTTGAGTTTGGAGTGCAGTTCTGGGGACCAATTGCTAAAAAAGATATTGCAGAACTAGAAAAAGTTCAGAGAAGGGCCACAAAGCTAATAAGGGGATTGGAGAAATTAACCTATGAGGAGAGGCTAGCCAAACTGGGTCTGTTTTCTTTAGAAAAAAGGCGCTTGAGAGGTGACATGATTACTTTATATAAATATATTCAAGGCCCATATACAGAGATGGCAGAAGCTCTGTTTATTCCAAGAAAATTGTTTCTGACAAGAGGTCATAATTTAAGGTTGGAGGAAAGGAGATTTAATCTCCTGCAACGGAAACGTTTTTTCACTGTGAGAGCAATAAAATTGTGGAACTCATTACCAAAGGAGGTAGTGAATGCCAATACCATAGATATATTTAAAAATAGTCTGGATAAGTTTCTGTATACAAACAAAATTCATGGATATGATTGCTAGTATTAAATGGGTCACAGTTTAATGGGGTTATTTAAGCTTAACTGGAGCTTTTTGTAAGTATTTTAGATTTGTATAGGTTGAACTCGATGGACTTCAGTCTTTTTTTCAACCTTATCTACTATGTTACTATGTTACTATGTTACTAACCCCCTGAAGATCTCCCTACCTTGAGTCGTCTTCACTCAGCCGAGCCGAATTCTTCATCCAAGCGGAGCAACAAGATGTCCTCCATCCGGTAGAAGTCTTCATCCATGCGGGGCAAGAAGAGGTCCTCCATCCGGTAGAAGTCTTCATCCAAGCGGGGTCTTCTATCTTCATCCATCCGGAACGGAGCGGAGCCATCTTCCAGCTAGCCGACGCGGAGCCATCCTCTTCAACCGACGGACTAACGACGAATGACGGTTCCTTTAAGGGATGTCATCCAAGATGGCGTCCCTCGAATTCCGATTGGCTGATAGGATTCTATCAGCCAATCGGAATTAAGGTAAGAAAAATCTGATTGGCTGATTGAATCAGCCAATCAGATTGAAGTTCAATCCGATTGGCTGATTCTATTGGCTGTTCCGATCAGCCAATAGAATGCGAGGTCAATCCGATTGGCTGATTGGATCAGCCAATCGGATTGAACTTCAATCTGATTGGCTGATTCAATCAGCAAATCAGATTTTCTTACCTTAATTCCGATTGGCTGATAGAATCCTATCAGCCAATCGGAATTCGAGGGACGCCATCTTGGATGAAAAGGAACCCTTAAAGGAACCATCATTCGTCGTTAGTCCGTCGGTTGAAGAGGATGGCTCCGCGTCGGCTGGCTGGAAGATGGCTCCGCTCCGGATGGATGAAGATAGAAGACCTCGCTTGGATGAAGACTTCTACCGGATGGAGGACATCTTGTTGCTCCACTTGGATGAAGAATTCGGCTCGGCTGAGTGAAGACGACTCAAGGTAGGGAGATCTTCAGGGGGTTAGTGTTAGGTTTATTTAAGGGGGGTTTGGGTGGGTTAGAGTAGGGGTATGTGGGTGGTGGGTTTTAATGTTGGGGGGTATTGTATTTTTATTTACAGGTAAAAGAGCTGATTACTTTGGGGCAATGCCCCGCAAAAAAGCCCTTTTAAGGGCTGGTAAAAGAGCTGGTTACTTTTTAATTTAGAATAGGGTAGGACATTTTATTATTTTGGGGGCTTTTTTATTTTATTAGGGGGCTTAGATTAGGTGTAATTAGTTTAAACTTCTTGTAAAAAAAAATTATTTTCTGTAATTTAGTGGGGGTTTTTTGTATTATAGATTAGTTTATTTAATTGTATTTTAGTTTAGCTAATTGTAGGTAATTTAATTATTAATTTATTGATAGTGTAGTGTTAGGTTTAATTGTAACTTAGGTTAGGATTTATTTTACAGGTAATTTTGTAATTATTTTAACTAGGTAGCTATTAAATAGTTATTAACTATTTAATAGCTATTGTACCTAGTTAAAATAAATACAAAGTTGCCTGTAAAATAAATATAAATCCTAAAATAACTACAATGTAACTATTAGTTATATTGTAGCTATATTAGGGTTTATTTTATAGGTAAGTATTTAGTTTTAAATAGGAATAATTTATTTAATTATAGTAAATTTAGTTTGTTTTATTTAAATGATATTTAAGTTAGGGGGTGTTAGGGTTAGGGTTAGACTTAGGTTTAGGGGTTAATACATTTATTATAGTAGCGGCGACGTTGCGGGCGGGAGATTAGGGGTTAATAATTGTAGGTAGGTGGCGGCGATGTTAGGGAGGGCAGATTAGGGGTTAATACAATTTATTATAGGGTTTGCGAGGCGGGAGTGCAGCGTTTTAGGGGTTAATACATTTATTATAGTGGCGGAGAGATCCGGTCGGCAGATTAGGGGTTAATAAGTGTAGGTAGGTGGCGGCAACGGTTGGGGGGGCAGATTAGGGGGTAATAAATATAATATAGGTGTCAGCGATGTTAGGGGCAGTAGGTTCATAGCTATAATGTAGGTTGCGGCGGTGTCCGGAGCGGAAGATTAGGGGTTAATAATAAAATGCAGGTGTCAGCGATAGCGGGGGCATCAGATTAGGGGTTAATAAGTGTAAGGTTAGGGGTGTTTAGACTCGGGGTTCATGTTAGGGTGTTAGGTGTAGACTTAGAGAATATTTCCCCATAGGAAACAATGGGGCTGCGTTAGGAGCTGAACGCTGCTTTTTTGCAGGTGTTAGGTTTCTTTTCAGCCAGCTCAGCCCCATTGTTTCCTATGGGGATATCGTGCACAAGCACGTTTTTCCAGCTTACCACTACCGTAGGCAACGCTGGTATTGAGGGTTAAAGTGGAGCTAAATTATGCTCCACGCTCCCTTTTCTGAGGCTAACGCAGCCATTCAGACAACTCTAAATACCAGCGTTGTCTTAAGGGTGCGCTGGGAAAAAAAGCCTCATTAGCACCGCGGGTCTTTACCGACAAAACTCTAAATCTAGGCGATAGTGTCATACAATAACTTTAGCTTAAGCAAAAAAATAAAAACAAACAAAAAAAAACAACAACAACACACTATGTATACACTAAGAAAAAAATAAGCGACTTCAGCACTCTCAAGTAGAAAAATAATCTGAAATTTAAGTACTACAAATAAAAAGACACCAAAGGTGTTGCACAACAATAGCACAGAACAGATACAAAATATACATGAAGTGAAAACAAATCAACAAGAAAATAGTATTACTATACATAGGTAAAAGCACATATGCCTCATAGATTGCTTCTGGCACCAGGCTACAATCACAAGTTAAGCAGGACTGGCCTTCACTAATTTGCGTATTACCCTTGCATGGGAGCCATTCTAATCCCCTCTGTATCGTTCCAGTTTTAGTATATGTGCTGCCAATGCTAGCAAATAATTCATAAGGGCAAGTTCTGCTTGTCTTGTGAGTGTAGCCTGTGCCAGATGCAGTAGTCAGGAGTGTCCTTGCCTTTTTCATTGTCATGCTACAAGTGTATTAGTCTGCTTAAGAAACTGATTGAGGGATCGCTTTGCAGGAATACTCACACTCCAGTGCTATAGGCTAGACTGAACATTACTTGCTGAGCATTGGAACTTCCATTAGGAAGGAATCATATCCTGTCCCTTTGACCTGGATATGTATCAATCTTGAAGTGAAGGTGATCTTAGCTTTCCTGTTTTATTGTCCCTTTATTGCTTGTAGTCTTGTTGCTTTGTTCTACTTTGAGTGGACTAGTACTTTTGGCGAGCTTTATCTATTGTATGTAGAATACACACCTAGATAGCAAAGATGCCCATACGATAACCTGCACTGGCAATACCCTTCTTTCATTAGGAGGGACCAGACCACAGCTGGGGTGTGGCTTATATTGTGTCTCTTTAGGAGGTAGGTCATACATGGACTCCAATAAGGTACAGCTGCTTTTGTGTTTCTAACTTTGTGTAGTAATGCTGTTTTATTTGTAAATCTGTTTTCACTAGATGTATATTATGTATCTGTTCTGTGCTATTGTTGTGCCACACTCTTGGTGAAGTTTTTTTTGTAGTGCTTAAATAAATATCAGACTATTTTCCTACTTGAGAGTGCGCCCTTACTATATATGGGTGTATTATCACTCATAGCGCGTTCATTTTCTTTTTTTGCTTAAGCTAATTTAATTTTAATTAATAATTAATTGCTGCATATTTGTTGAATAAGTTTAAAAAATCATAGACTAATGATTGTAAAACAGCAGGACATCCTGGACGAGCCTAAACTATACATCTTCTTTAACAATGGGCTAGATTAGAAGTTCAAGACAAAAAATTAGTGCTATTGAGTGCTAACACCACTCAAGTTAATTCAATAGTGCTCCATTTCTTGTGCTCATATTTCAAGTTCAAAGTAAAATGTTAGCACTTAAGCAAAAGCCTCATGCACGCTAACATCTAAAGGTCGGACAGCGTGGCTGCGCTAACTCAGTTTCCCCATAGACTGTGTAACTCATAAGTGTCCAGGAAAACATGGCTGAGGTGGCAACCCTATCCCCAGCCCTTCTTCAGGAGGACAGCAAAAGAAAACAGTATGGCCAGGGGCGGACTGACAATTCGGGCAATTCGGCTCTTGTCTGAGGGCCTTGCATCTTAAAGGGCCCGCCCGCTACCACTGCAGGCAGCACTAAGGATTTTTTTTTACTTATACTAGGATGGTAGTGTAAGCAAAGCTGAGTTTGCCAATAAACAGCCTGCACTACAATACACATGCTTAGGCATACGCATCAGAAACTGTATAAATGTTTGAAGTGGCGGCCATTTTCAAGTGCTCCCATCTCCCATCTGCTAAAAAGTTTGCCACCAGCGCGGCACCACCTGAGAGCCGGCTGAAGAGCTTTCTATGATTTCAGCAATTGGGAAACTGCTGTCCCCACATCCCAGCATGTAGCAAACCAAGGTGACAATCATAGAGGCCTATCAGTTATGTAGCTCTAGTATGACTGTGGAGGCTTTAATCTTCTACACACAGTGTCAGCCTAACTGTGCTGAGGGACAGAGTTTGGATGGGCGATTTTACTCTGTGTCACTGATTTGGAGTCAGGGTTAGCACGCTGCATGGCAGACAGTTCCTTGCTCTTGACAGCACTGAACACAGCCCTGCAACCTGGGTACTGTATTTCAAGAAATTATTTTCTGCAAATAAAAGTGAGTGTGCCATGCCGTTGTGGGACAGGGGGAGGGAAAGCACTCAGCACAGACTGAACAGTTGGGAAAAAGCCTGTGGGTTGTACAGGTCAGCAGCACTTTTCTTCCCTAAATGGCTTGCTGAACCATAGGACTTTGTAAAATGCTGTCTGTCAAATGCACCCCTCTCTCTGCCTGACCACGGAGCTGTCTTCCTCTCAGATTAGGCAGCAGACTGTGTACAGAGGCTAACAATAATTAAAGGGACATAAAACAAGTTTGGATATAGACAAAATATAATAATATGTAATTTAATTACTTTACCTGCAAATTTATACTGCAGTGCCTCGCCATTAACCCTTTCTTTTTAGTTTCTGAATTGTAAAACTCTAACTCCCCCCCACACATTTCCTTCCATGGCTGTATCTATATCTATTAGTTCTTTTGGTAGAATGCAAAAGTGAATAGGGATTATCTGCTGGAGCATGCCTAGAAGCTGTGAACTCAGTTGAAATACAATGCCTGTGTCTAAACACTGATAAGAGGGGTGGAGTTGGCTGCTCCAGGCAGTTTAGCTATGTAATTCATTTTGCTTATTTTTGAAAATGATTTTAAAATATTTGCCAGCAATTTTTAAACAATTTTTTATGCAAATTATTTTTAATTAATTAGTCCTTTTAGGATATTTACAGATCTCAACCCGTTTTATGTTCCTTTAAGTTGAGAGGAACAGAGACAGCAATAAATAGTATTTGTTTATTGTTAAAGGAATTCAGGTTTGTTTGTTTTTTTCTTTTGTGTGAGAAGCTGCAGCTCACAGTAGGACACAGCCTATTTTAACTCCTTTGCAGCTAGATTACGAGTTTTGCGTCAGCCTTAAAAAGCTTAGCCTGTTTAACGCCCGCTGGTATTACGAGTCTGGCAGGTCCAGGTGTACCGCTCACTTTTTTCCACTTACGTAAATTGCGTATCCTATCTTTTTAATGGGATTTTCCTAACGCCGGTATTACGAGTCTTGGAAAAAGTGAGCGGTACAGCCTCTCCTGTCAAGACTCCTACCACATTTAAAAGTTAGTAGTTAAGAATTTTATGGGCTAACGCTGTAACATATAACTAAAGTGCTAAAAAGTACACTAACACCCATAAACTACCTATTAACCCCTAAACCGATGCCCTCCCCCACATCGCAAACACTTAAATAAATTTTGTAACCCCTAATCTGCCGACCGGACATCGCCGCCACTTCAATAAATATATTAACCCCTAAACCGCCGCACTCCCGCCTCACAAAAATTAGTTAAATTTTATTAACCCCTAATCTGCCGTCCCTAACAACGCTGACACCTACCTACATTTATTAACCCCTAATCTGCCACCCCCAACGTCGCCGCAACTATATTAAATGTATTAACCCCTAAACCTAAGTCTAACCCTAACCCTAACACCCCCTAACTTAAATATAATTTAAAATGATCTAAATAAAATTACTACAATTAACTAAATTATTCCTATTTAAAACTAAATACTTAGCTATAAAATAAACCTTAAGATAGCTACAATATAACTAATAGTTACATTGTATCTAGCTTAGGGTTTATTTTTATTTTACAGGTAACTTTGTATTTATTTTAACTAGGTAGAATAGTTATTAAATAGTTATTAACTATTTAATAGCTACCTAGCTAAAATAAGTACAAATATACCTGTAATATAAAACCTAACCTATGTTACAATTACACCTAACACTACACTATCATTAAATAAATTAACTACAATTAATTACAATTAATTACAATAAAATTAAATAAACTAAAGTACGGAAAAAAACAAACACTAAATTACAGAAAATAATAAAATAATTACAACTTTTTTAAACTAATTTCACCTAATCTAATCCCCCTAATACAATGAAAAAGCCCCCAAAATAAAAAAAAATCCCTACCCTATACTAAATTACAAATAGCCCTTAAAAGGACTTTTTGAGGGGCATTGCCCCAAAGTAATCAGCTCTTTTACCTGTAAAAAAAATACAATACCCCCCAACATTAAAACCCACCACCCACACACCCAACCCTACTCTAAAACCCACCCAATCCCCCCTTAATAAAACCTAACAGTAACCCCTGAAGATCACCCTACCTTGAGAAGTCTTCACCCAGGTGGGCAGAAGTGGTTCTCCAGACGGTCCGAAGTCTTCATCCTATCCGGGCAGAAGAGGTCCTCCAGACGGGCAGAAGTCTTCATCCAGGCGGCATCTTCTATCTTCATCCATCTGGAGCAGAGCGGGTCCATCTTCAAGACATCCGACGTGGAGCATCCTCTTCTTTCCGACGACTAGAACTAAATGACGGTACCTTTAAGTGACATCATCCAAGATGGCGTCCCTTCAATTCCGATTGGCTGATAGAATTCTATCAGCCAATCGGAATTAAAGAGACAGTAAACCTATAGTGCAGAATTATATAACATTATATTAGCCAAACATTTATAAAATGTAATTTCCCCTATTAATTTTAAAAAAACAACGCTGTTTCACAGACCCGCTCTCTGCTCTCTGCTGAGCGGGTCTGTTATATTTACTCAGCGCATCGGGCCAGCTGTATAGTCACAGCCCGGCCCGACCGCACCATAAGACTAAGTGCAGCTCGCTCCTGTCAAATCCATCGCTCCTCGCCGGATGGATGAAGATAGAAGATGCCGCCTGGATGAAGACTTCTGCCCGTCTGGAGGTCCTCTTCTGCCCGGATCAGATGAAGACTTCGGAGCCTCTGGAGGACCACTTGTGCCCGGCTGGGTGAAGACGTCTCAAGGTAGGGTGATTTTCAAGGGGGTAGTGTTAGGTTTTATTAAGGGGGGATTGGGTGGGTTTTAGAGTAGGGTTGGGTGTGTGGGTGGTGAGTTGTAATGTTGGAGGGGGATTGTATTTTTTTTTTTACAGGTAATAGAGCTGATTACTTTGGGGCAATGCCCCGCAAAAAGCCCTTTTGAGGGCTATTTGTAATTTAGTATAGGGTAGGGATTTTTATTATTTTGGGGGGCTTTTTTATTTTATTAGGGGGATTAGATTAGGTGTAATTAATTTTAAAAACTTGTAATTATTTTATTATTTTCTGTAATTTAGTGGGGGGTTTTTGTACTTTAGTTAATTTTATTTAATTGTAATTAATTTATTTTAATTTAGGTAATTAATTTAATGATAGTGTAGTGTTAGGTTTAATTGTAACTTAGGTTAGGATTTATTTTACAGGTACTTTTATCTTTATTTTAACTAGGTAGTTATTAAATAGTTAATAACTATTTAATAACTATTCTACCTAGTTAAAATAAATACAAACTTGCCTGTAAAATAAAAATAAACCCTAAGATGGCTACAATGTAACTATTAGTTATATTGTAGCTAGCTTAGGGTTTATTTTATAGGTAAGTATTTTGTTTTAAATAGGAATAATTAATTTAATGCTAGGAATATTTATTTCGATTTATTTAAATTATCTTTAAGTTAAGGGGTGTTAGGGTTAGACTTAGGTTTAGGGGTTAATAAGTTTAATGTAGGTGGCGGCGGGGTCCAGGAGCGGCGGTTTAGGGGTTAATAAGTATAATATAGGTGGCGGCAGTGTAGGGGGGGCAGATTAGGGGTTAAACACTTTATTAGAGTTGCGGTGGGCTCCAGGAGTGGCGGTTTAGGGGTTAATACATTTATTAGAGTTGCGGCGGTATAGGGGGGCAGATTAGGGGTTAATAAGTATAATGTAGGTGACGGTGGGCTCCAGGAGCGGCGGTTTAGGGGTTAAACACTTTCTTTATTTCCAGCGGTGTAGGGGGGCAGATTAGGGGTGTTTAGACTCGGGGTACATGTTAGGGTGTTAGGTGTAGAAACTAGCATAGGAATCAATGGGATATCGGGCAGCAGCGAACATGAGCTTTCGCTGTTGTCAGACTCCCATTGATTCCTATGGCATCCACCGCCTCCAGGGCGGCGGATTGAAAACCAGGTACACTGGGCCGGAAAAGTGCCGAGCGTACCTGCTAGTTTTTTGATAACTACCAAAAGTAGTCAGATTGTGCCGAACTTGCGTTCGGAACATCTGTAGTCACATAAGCATCGATCTGTGTCGGACTGAATCCGCCGGATCGTATGTTACGTCACTATATTCTACTTTTGCCGGTCTGTAGGGTTTGATAACTACGGCGAATCAGGTTCGCCACAGATACACTGCGGAATTCCAGCGTATTTGCGGTTGACAGCTTGATAAATAGAGGCCATAGTGATAAGTCAGATTACAACACAAGCTTTTTATACACCTGTCCTTAATTGGCCACAGAAATGGAGACCAGAAACCTAAATTCCACCCCAGAATATTCAAGGGATGTATCTATTGATATGCAAAGCCTTGTAAACCTTGCTAGCAAAATGACAGTGTTAAAGGGACAGTAAAGTCAAAATTCAACTGAAATGCACAGAATAGAGCACTGCATTTTAAACAACTTTACAGTTTACTTCTATTAGCAATGGTTCTTAGTTCTATTGGTATCCATTGTTAAAGAGTAATCCTAGGCAAGCTCATGAGCGTGTACATATCTTTAGCCATCTTGCAGCAGTATTTGCAATATTGTTTATAGCAGTGTTATTCATAGTTGCAAACACTGCTGCCATAGACTGCTAAAGACATGTGCACGCTCCTGAGCTTCTATCAGCCTAACTAGGTTTACTCTTCAACAAAGAATACAATTAGAGCAAAGAAAATTTGATCATAAAAATAAAGTAGGACGTTGGTTAAAATGACATACTCTATCTGAATTATGAATGTTTAGTTTTGACTTTGCTGTCCCTTCAAAAAAAGATTTATTTTACATTCGGATCTTTTGCAGTTAAAAGGACATAAAACCGAAATTTTTCATTTATAAATCAGACAGATTATACTTTTTTTTTTTTTATATATACATTTTATTGATTTCCAACAGATTTATACATACAAGAGAAGCAAGGATAAATAATTACAAAACATAAATGTTCAATACAAAGTCAAAGAAACATTATATATCTAGTTTACTCCTAGATAAATTTAAATAAAAACGAAAAAGAAATCTTTTTTAACTAATATTTCATGTTCTTTGTAATTTTCCGGTGGAAGTTTCTTTTTTCCTTTTTCTTCCCTTTCTTCTCCCCTTTCCCTCTATCTTCCCCTTCACCCTTTCCCCTCTCTGCTTCTGCCCTTCCTCTGTGTGCTTCCTTTCCTTCTCTCCGAGAAGGAAAGACAACACAGAACAGAGCAGTCCAAGGAGTAAATAACAATTAATAATAATAAAAAACAAGAAAAGAGAAAAAAAAAGAAAAAAAAAAAAAAAAAAGGAAAAGAAAAAAAAAAACCCTCTATGTAGTAGGATGTTACCATAACCCCAAAAGAACTTGTTCTGTATTTCTAAACTGATAAATTAGGTATTCAATTTCACTTGGGGAAAAGGATTTGATGAAAATTGACCACTTTCTGAAGAATCGTATTACGTTATTTTCATCATTTAGGTCTGTATCTATCTGCTCAAGGATGCACTGTTTTTTAAGGCAGTTTTTAACCTCTTGAATACTTGGGGGTGTCCTATTTTTCCATTTTTTAAGGATTAGATATCTTACTGCTAGGATAGTTAAGTTTACAATCTTGGTATTGATGAGCCGTTCCTGCGGATCTTTCCAGAGATATATTATATGTAATGGTGATAGAGTCGGAGGGGAAGCTCCTATTACCCCAAGCCAGTACTGTATTTTTAACCAGAATTGTTGAATAGTTGGACAATCCCATATCATATGTATAAGATTTGCCAAAGGTAAAGAGCATTTGGGACAACTTATAAAGTCAGCGCTCCCACATCTAAAGCCCTTCTTGGGAGTGAAAAAAGTCATCAGTAATAGTTTTACATGTGACTCTCTCCATGTGGATGAAAGAGTAATTTTTGAGACCTCAGATATTGAGAATCGAATTACTCCAGAGTCTCCGCAATTTTGCGGGAATACAACTGCCCATTTAGAGGATATTTTATCCAAGTTCAGGTCTCCTTTTAAGGAGCTTAAATCTAGATAACTAGAGGAAATAGACATGATACCATTTTTGGCTAAAACTAGCCATTTTTCTATGGGCCCAAGTGTCCAATTCCATCCAAAATTGTATACTAAACTCGAGGCAAAATGTCTCACTTGCAAAAAGGCAAAGAAGTCCTTATGTGAGATATTAAACTCCTCTCTTAGGGAACCAAAAGTTTTTATACATTTCCTGTCAAAATCAAGTAACTGAGATCTTACTGAAACCCAGCGTTTCCCATCTTTGAAAAAGAGATGATTGGATTCCAGCTTGAAATTGCGGATTCCCTGTTAGCGGCATGAGTTTGGACACCCTGTGTTCTATATTTAAAAGTTTGCACACTTTCCACCAGGCCTTAAGTGGGTTAAACATGGATCTCATTTTTTTCACCTCTCTAGGTACAGAACTAGGAATGCAATGAATAATTGCCGATGGAACATAGGGGAATAATACATTTTTCTCGAGTTCATTATCAGTCACATAATTTCTTTCTGAAATCCAGTCCATTATTAAGCGGATCTGGCATGCATAGTTATATATCTTAATGTCGGGTAGGGCTAGTCCCGCATATTTTTTGGGAAAAGATAATTTAGATAGGGAGATTCTGGGCTTTTTATTTTGCCAGATAAATTTTCTTAATGCAGTATTAAATGTTATAACATCTTTTCCTTTAAGAATTAAAGGAGTATTTTGTAGAATATATAATATTTTAGGGAGGCAGACCATTTTAAAGAGAGCAATGCGGCCAGACAATGAAAGTGGAAGGGTTTGCCAATTTTTTAAATTATCTTTAATTTTATTCAAAACTGGGATAATGTTAAGATTATACCATGCATCAGGATTAGATGAAATTGTGATACCCAAATATCTAAAAGAATTGATCACTACTTTAAATGGTATGTTCAATAAGGAATCCTTACGGCTAGATTTAGAGTTTTGTCGGTAACGACCCGCGTAGCTAACGCTGGCTTTTTTCTGGCCGCACCTTTAAAATAACTCTGGTATTGAGAGTCCACAGAATGTCTGCGTTAGGCTCCAAAAAAGGAGTGTAGAGCATATTTAACGCAACTGCAACTCTCGATACTAGAGTTGCTTACGGACACGGCCAGCCTCAAAAACGTGCTCGTGCACGATTCCCCCATAGAAAACAATGGGGCTGTTTGAGCTGAAAAAAAACCTAACACCTGCAAAAAAGCCGCGTTCAGCTCCTAACGCAGCCCCATTGTTTGCAATGGGGAAACACTTCCTACGTCTGCACCTAACTAAAGTCTAAACACCCCTAACCTTACACTTATTAACCCCTAATCTGCCGCCCCTGCTATCGCTGACCCCTGTATATTATTTTTAACCCCTAATCTGCCGCTCCGTAAAACGCCGCTACTTACATTATCCCTATGTACCCCTAATCTGCTGCCCCTAACACCGCCGACCCCTATATTATATTTATTAACCCCTAATCTGCCCCCCACAACGTCGCCTCCACCTGCCTACACTTATTAACCCCTAATCTGCCGAGCGGACCGCACCGCTATTATTATAAAGTTATCAACCCCTAATCCGCCTCACTAACCCTATAATAAATAGTATTAACCCCTAATCTGCCCTCCCTAACATCGCCGACACCTAACTTCAATTATTAACCCCTAATCTGTCGATTGGAGCTCACCACTATTCTAATAAATGTATTAACCCCTAAAGCTAAGTCTAACCCTAACACTAACACCCCCCTAAATTAAATATAATTTTAATCTAACGAAATTAATTAACTCTTATTAAATAAATTATTCCTATTTAAAGCTAAATACTTACCTGTAAAATAAATCCTAATATAACTACAATATAAATTATAATTAAATTATAGCTATTTTAGGATTAATATTTATTTTACAGGTAACTTTGTATTTATTTTAACCAGGTACAATAGCTATTAAATAGTTAAGAACTATTTAATAGCTAAAATAGTTAAAATAATTACAAAACGACGAATGACGGTTCCTTTAAATGATGTCATCCAAGATGGCGTCCCTCGAATTCCGATTGGCTGATAGGATTCTATCAGCCAATCGGAATTAAGGTAGGAATATTCTGATTGGCTGATGGAATCAACCAATCAGAATCAAGTTCAATCCGATTGGCTGATCGGATCGGCCAATCGGATTGAACTTGATTCTGATTGGCTGATTCCATCAGCCAATCAGAATTTTCCTACCTTAATTCCGATTGGCTGATAGAATCATATCAGCCAATCGGAATTCGAGGGACGCCATCTTGGATGACGTCATTTAAAGGAACCGTCATTCGTCGTTCAGTCGTCGGCCAGGATGGATGTTCCGCGTCTGAGTTCTTCAGAATGCTGCCGCTCCGCTCCGGATGGATGACGATAGAAGATCCCGCTTGGATGAAGACTTCAATCGGATGGAAGACCTCTTCTGCCCCGCTTGGATGAAGACTTCTACCGGATGGAGGACCTCTTCTTGCTCCGCTTGGATGAAGAATTTGGCTCGGCTGGGTGAAGACGACTCAAGGTAGGGAGATCTTCAGGGGCTTAGTGTTAGGTTTATTTAAGGGGGGTTTGGGTTAGATTAGGGGTATGTGGGTGGTGGGTTGTAATGTTGGGGGGGGGGTATTGTATGTTTTTTTTTTACAGGCAAAAGAGCTGAACTTCTTGGGGCATGCCCCGCAAAGGGCCCTGTTCAGGGCTGGTAAGGTAAAAGAGCTTTGAACTTTAGTAATTTAGAATAGGGTAGGGCATTTTTTTTATTTTGGGGGGCTTTGTTATTTTATTAGGGGGCTTAGAGTAGGTGTAATTAGTTTAAAATTGTTGTAATATATTTCTAATGTTTGCAAATATTTTTTTATTTTTTGTAACTTAGTTCTTTTTTATTTTTTGTACTTTAGTTAGTTTATTTCATTGTATTTATTTGTAGGAATTGTATTTAATTTATTTATTGATAGTGTAGTGTTAGGTTTAATTGTAGATAATTATAGGTATTTTATTTAATTAATTTATTGATAGTGTAGTGTTAGGTTTAATTGTAACTTAGGTTAGGATTTATTTTACAGGTACATTTGTAATTATTTTAACTATTTTAGCTATTAAATAGTTCTTAACTATTTAATAGCTATTGTACCTGGTTAAAATAAATACAAAGTTACCTGTAAAATAAATATTAATCCTAAAATAGCTATAATATCATTATAATTTATATTGTAGCTATATTAGGATTTATTTTACAGGTAAGTATTTAGCTTTAAATAGGAATAATTTATTTAAGAAGAGTTAATTAATTTCGTTAGATTAAAATTATATTTAATTTAGGGGGGTGTTAGTGTTAGGGTTAGACTTAGCTTTAGGGGTTAATACATTTATTAGAATAGCGGTGAGCTCCAGTCGGCAGATTAAGGGTTAATAATTGAAGTTAGGTGTCGGCGATGTTAGGGAGGGCAGATTAGGGGTTAATACTATTTATTATAGGGTTAGTGAGGTGGATCAGGGGTTAATAACTTTATTATAGTAGCGGTGCGGTCCGCTCGGCAGATTAGGGGTTAATAAGTGTAGGCAGGTGGAGGCGACGTTGAGGGGGGCAGATTAGGGGTTAATAAATATAATATAGGGGTCAGCGGTGTTAGGGGCAGCAGATTAGGGGTACATAGCTATAATGTGGGTGGCGGCTCATTGCGGTCGGCAGATTAGGGGTTAATTATTGTAGGTAGCTGGCTGCGACGTTGTGGGGGGCAGGTTAGGGGTTAATAAATATAATATAGGGTTCGGCGGTGTTAGGGGCAGCAGATTAGGGGTACATAAGTATAACGTAGGTGGCGGTCGGCAGATTAGGGGTTAAAAAAATTTAATCGAGTGTCGGCGATGTGGGGGGACCTCGGTTTAGGGGTACATAGGTAGTTTATGGGTGTTAGTGTACTTTAGAGTACAGTAGTTAAGAGCTTTATGAACCGGCGTTAGCCCAGAAAGCTCTTAACTACTGACTTTTTTCTGCGGCTGGAGTTTTGTCGTTAGATTTCTAACGCTCACTTCAGACACGACTCTAAATACCGGAGTTAGAAAGATCCCATTGAAAAGATAGGATACGCAATTGATGTAAGGGGATCTGCGGTATGGAAAAGTCGCGGCTGAAAAGTGAGCGTTAGACCCTTTTTTGAATGACTCCAAATACCGGCGGTAGCCTAAAACCAGCGTTAGGAGCCTCTAACGCTGGTTTTCACGGCTACCGCCAAACTCCAAATCTAGGCCTTAGTTTGCTTAATCCAGAGTAATTCAGTTTTTGAAGTGTTTACCCTGTAGCCCGAAAATGAACCAAATTGCTCTATAATAGAAACTAACTTAAGAATATTTATAGAGGTATTAGAAATGTATATTAAAATATCGTCGGCATAAAGTGCGATTCTCATTTCTTTCTTACCGATTTTAATGCCATTAAGATGTTGCCTAATAAATATGGCTAGGGGCTCGATGGAAATATTAAAGAGAAGGGGAGAGAGAGGGCACCCTTGACGAGTTCCTCTTTTGAGAAAGATATCTGAGGAGATCAGTCCGTTGACTAACAATTTAGTGGAGGCTTTTTTATATAAGTTATTAATGATGTTAAGAAAATTTCCATAAAAGCCAAATTGTTGACAAGAATGTAGCAGATGGTCGAAATGAACTGAGTCAAAGGCTTTCTACGCATCTATCAATATAATTGCTGAATCAGGGGGGCCCCTCTCATCCCCCCTCTCTGCCCCCTCCTTGGTTTTATGGTAATCTATAGTGAGAAAAAGTTCCCTTATCTTGGCCGATGAGTTTCGTTTAAACATGAAACCTGCCTGGTCTTTATGGATAATTTTGGGGAGCAATATTTGTAATCTTGAGGCTAAAATTGATGACATTATTTTATAGTCTACATTTAACAATGCTATGGGCCTGTAGGATTCTTTCTTATCAGACTCCTTCCCTGGTTTAAGTATTAAGGTAGTGTATGAGGCCGTAAAGCTCGATGGTGGAATATTATTCTTTATGTAAATATCATTGTATACTGAAGATAAATATGGTAATACTGTCGGAGAAAGCATTTTATAAAATTCATTGGGAAGCCCATCCGGGCCCGGGGCTTTATTAAAAGAGAGGTCTTGTATTGCTCTAGAAATTTCAGTTTCCGATATAGGAGAGTTAAGGGGTTCAATTAGGTCTGAAGACAAAGTTTCAAACGTAATTTTTCCCCGGAAGTTTTCTTGTTCTGTATAGTTCGAAACCTTTAAAGAGTATAAATCTTGGTAATAATCAGAAAAATATTGTAGGAGTTCATCTGGTGCCGTTATAGCTTTACCTTCTTTCTTTAAAGAGTCAATGTTTGGGGATTGCTTCTCCCTTTTTACTAGACTAGCTAAGAGTTTTCCTGTTTTACTACCGTATCTGTACATTCTAGCTTGAAATTTTAAATCTTTCTGGGTAGTCTTGTATAATAGGAATGAGTCCCTCACTTTCAACGCTTGTATATATCGTGCCCAATTTTCAGACGTTTTTTCTAGCAGGTAAGAGTTGTATGAGTTAGAAATAGATTTCAAGATTTCTTTTTCCCTGATCTTAAATTTTTTTGTTCTGCTTATACTATAGGCTAAAATCTCTCCTCTTAATACTGCTTTAGCAGTTTCCCAAAAAATAATAGGACGGTTTATATATTCTTTATTAAATGAAATAAATTCTTGGAATTTGGTATTCAGCCAATTCTTAAACTTAAGGTCTGCTGCTAGGTAAGTTGGTAAAAAGAATCTGGAGTATCTTGGGGTGGTGTTAGTGGGACAGAATTCTAGAAAAATTGGAGCGTGGTCTGAGATACAAATAGGGAGGATTCCTGCGGTTAGTCTCAATTTAGATAATCTTTCATCCACAAGAAATAAATCAATCCGCGAAAGCGACTTATGTGCCTTAGATAGACAAGTATAATTTCTGCAGTCTGGGTTCTGTGTCCTCCATATATCTGTGACCCTAAGGTTCTGATAGAGTTTTAAAAACATCTTAGATTCTAAATTATCCCTCTTGGTTCTGAGAGAGGAATTCTTGTGTCTTAATCTATCTAAAGGATATTGAGGTGACATGTTGAAATCACCTCCTATTATCAAGAATCCCTCTGCATAAGTCATTATATTAGCTTGGAGAGTGTCCCAAAAGGAAAAACTGAAAACATTGGGGGCATAGATATTGCATAGTGTATATAATGTCGCATCTATTTTAATTTTTACCATTAGGAACCTCCCCTCCGAATCTGTTTTTGTATGATTAATTTGATAATTTAATTTTTTTCCCCAATAATATCGCCACTCCCCCCTTACGTTGACTACTAGGTGAAGCAAGAACCTCTTTGACCCAGGAACTTTTTAATTTAGAAACTTCTTCTGTTTTTAAGTGGGTTTCCTGTATGAAGGCGATGTCTGTGTTTTTTAAATGGGCAATTATGGTTTTACGTTTGATAGGTGATGTTAAACCCCCAATATTCCAAGAAGCTACCTTAAAACCCTTTATTGTTTCTATCATCTAAAAAATAATAATGAAGAAAAAAAAAAAAAAAGTTAAAATTAATTTCCCCCTTTTCATACAATAGTCAACATGGTCAAAAACTTTTAGCCTTGTCAAGGCCCTTGAAGTAACTTTTATAATCTTAGCCATACTTTTGAATCTTATTTAATTGCTATGTGCTTACATAAGTATTAGCTTAAGGCCCTATCCTGTTCCGTCGGGAGCTGCTGAGTGATAAATCTCTCTGCTTCTCTCGCGGAGTCAAAAAATTGTGTCTCATTATCAATTGTTATTTTCAGTCTCGCTGGATATATAATAGTAGCGCGGTGACCCTGCCTTATCAGCTTAGTACATAGTGGGGCCAAATCTCTTCTTTTAGCAGAGGTCTCTGCTGAGAAGTCTTGAAATAACATAATTTTAGCGCCCCCCAGTGTTTTAGGCTGATTCTTTTTAAAGTACTGTAATAGTAAAAGTTTATCCTGGTAGTTAAGTGCCTTGGCAATGATAGGTCTGGGTCTGGCATCCTGTCTGTCTGGGTTCTGCCATCCTAATCTATGGGCTCTCTCAAGCACTATCCGCGGGTGGGTTTGGGGAATTTGTAGAAGTTGGGGCAATGTTATGGTTAACAATTTGTCAAGGTCTTCATATTGTTTTTGTTCGGGTACCCCTATTACTCTAAAGTTATTGCGTCTAGCGCGGTTCTCTAAGTCTTCTAGTTTTGCCTGAACTTTTATGAGCTTGGAATTCATTATGTCTGTCTTATAGGTTACTGTGTTGTCTTCTAATTCTGAAATTCTTTGTTCTGCCTCTGTTAATCTATTTGAGAACTGACAAATTTCTACTGTAAGTACATTTATATCCTGTTTAATTTCATTCCTGAGAAGGTCAAATTTTGGTGTCAGGGCCTCTGAAATGCTTGTAACTAAAGCTTGTAAGTCTATTGGTTCATTTGTCTGAGGAGTAGTCGTGTTAGTGGGGTGCATGTCTACTGTGGTATCTACCGTGGTTTTATTTCTCTTTTCTCGTGATCTCCCAGCCATATTGGAGGGGGGAGTTTTTGTGTTTGTGGAAAAAAAATTATCCATGTGTTAATAAAGTGTGAAAAAAAATAAAATATATTTTCTCTCTCTTTTTTCTTTATCAGTGTTGGGAATGTGTATTGTGAGGGGGAGGGTGTGCAAATTAGGTGTATAAATGTGAAACTAATAAGTAATTTAATTGCTCCCTTATCTCTTCTTTTTCTCTTTTTCTTTCTCTCCTTCTTCTTGTATTCAATTAGGACTTAGTAGCTCTGTTTTTGGCTGATATTTATCTTTCAGTGACCACTGAAACACAGTTTTTTATTTTTTATCTCGTTTTAGACCCTCTCTTGGTGCTCCCTCTTGATTATTAATTAATCAAGAGGGATCAGATAGAATTTCTAAAGTTCTCAGGAAAAAGATAAAAAAGAACAAGTATTTCTGAGTTGTTGATATGTCTTTAAATAGTCAGATTATCTCTAATCTAGTTACTTATCAGCAACAGATTAATAAATAGAGTTTTTATAGTTCAGGGATAAGGTCTTATACTTTACAAATAATCTTTTTTTTTTTTCCCTTTCTTCTTTAATCAAAGCCTGTAAGCTAAATATTACTTTAGTTTAACTATGTCTTTCAACAAACCAAATGTCTTAATTCAGAAACCCTTTTCTAATGAGTGATATTCCTTTTGATCACAGACTAGGGTCAGAAAAAGATAACAATCCTATACCAAATTTAAAATTTACAGGCCTAGATAGCAATCTCTATGAGATAATCTAAATCATCATTAAGCACTTTTTTTGTGGATTGGGGGAAAGCTCCCCCTTTCATTTTCCCTTTTTCTTTATACAAAACGTGTGTTCTTAAAACTTGCAGACATTCATTTATTGGTTTACTTTTGTTCACTTTATCTGAGTGATCTATAATCACAATAAGACAGTTATTGCCCTCCTTCCCCTTCTTTTCCTCTTTTTGCCTCTTTCTCTATTCGTTAGCTATGAAGAGGAAAGAGGGCAATAAATCAAGTGTCAGAGCCCTTTTTAGCAGATTATAAGTTTTAGACTGAAACCAGAGCTATATTAATTAAATAGGGGATATCAATTTTACAAGTTTGTAACAAGTACCTTAATGCAGATTGAAATATATTGTACCCATATTATAAATTCCTCCTATTGCCCTCCCTTAATGTTTTCCTCTTTTTCCCTTTTTTCCCCCTTCCCTTTGTCTTCTCTCCTTTTCCCTGTCTTATACACCTCTATATATATTCATGTAACAAAAATAGGTTTATGCTAAACAAGTCCATATAGTAATCATACAGCTTTACTTAAAGTGGGATAGGATTTCACTTTTTCTTTCTCTTTTTTCCCCTCCTTTGTTACAAAAAAAAGTACCTGGCCCCTATCCATGGGGATCTGGTGTAACAGTTCTTTTGGGCCAAGGAGAGGAGCTTCAAGTAAAGCGTATGTCTGGATCCCCCCCTCGCAGCATCGGTGGGGGGAGGAACACCGGTGTTCCAAAGTGGAAAGGTATCCAATTTTCCAGCCTTCTAATTCGGGGTTGATACAGCGGACTGTTGCTGGAGCCCTCACAGGGCAGCTCTTTACAACACAAGGGTATTGCTTCGTTGCAGGTTCAAGGAGGAATCCTGATAGAGCCCACAAAAGTATGCGCTTCAAGCTCTGTATCTGCAGCTCTCTTTGCCAATCAGGGACAGTTCGGCTGTTTGGAAGTATCTGCCCGTGCCGCTAAGACAACTCTGAGTGTCGCTGCCACTCCCCCTTGACTGATGGATCCATTTTTAAACAACAACTATATTAAATAATCATCTGATTAGTAAACATGGTTATTTTACCTGCTCTCATCCAAAGTAATACTGAAAACCTGGCCTGTTGGGGAGGCCTGACAGGTTTGAAAACCAGTGATCTATCTGAATCATGAAAGAAGAAAAAAAGGGGTTTCATGTCCCTTTAAGTGCTTAATTGCGGATATAAAATGAAAAAATAAAAAATGAATTCAAGTGTAAGACATTAATTTCTAAGCTGGCGTTCCTAGTGCTCCATCCGCACATAGGTCTCTCCTGGATATCCACAGCCATTGGAGTGCAAAAGAAGATAGGCACCCCTGGCTACGATAGTAAAGGAGGCGGAGGAGCTGTCCTTCGCCCAGACTACTATCCGGATCCCGGGAAGTCAAGCTAGCTACATGGCTAGAGCCATCAGAGGTACAAACAGCAGCACAAATGAAAAGAAGGAAGTCTCTGGTAAATACGCAGGCTTAAAGCAGCAGCGAGTATCATACTCCCAGGACCCCCGGCAGCTACATAATAGATGAGGTGGCCGATAGCATCTTGAATTAATACCAATAGCACCGAGATAGGAGATCTTGCAGTGTCAATGGTTAAAAACTGCTGGTAACGTTTATCCTGCCTGGCTAACAGCTATCCTTAACACCCTCCCAGAACCCCGGAGACATATTTAAAGAAATCACTAAAGATACTGTAAAACATGTCATTGTGTGTCCTGGGGTAGGAGGAACATTATCTATCGGAGATTTACGGAGTGTTCAGGTCCTAGAAAAGGCAACTATGGTAATCTAAGGAATGTGTTACTAAAGTTTCTGCTAAGGTAGACCGGCTGTTGTGTACACAGTAACCCTGCAACAAGATAAGTACTATCTATGTTATATATCCTTCTGGGAAGTGATATGTGCTTAAAGAGACTGCCATTTTATATATCGTCCTTGTGTTTAAAATGGACACATGTTAAGAGGAGCACTTTGGTAAACAGCTAATATCTGTGTTATAAGCCCCAGTTTTTCCCGCTAAAGCTAACTACAACCAAGCTATCATAGAAAAAGGAGAGGATAGTTAGCTGGGCTAGTGCCATTTGACTGTAAATTGGAACGAAGAGTGGCATTATAGGCACCAAAGGCATTAAAAAAGCTATATGCAATACTTTATGAACTAGAGACTTGCTTCCTCCTCTATAAACAGCTTTATTGAGACTTTTCTTACTATATCAAGAGCTTGAAGCTGCTTCCCTGAGAAAAAGCTGTGCCTGGAAGGCTTTATATTTATATCACTAATTGTTGTCTCTTTTTTTTTTTTTGTGTGGTTATTTTTATATATAAAGGTATCTGGATATACATGCATAAGTATCTTCTGACAGAAGTGAGTCAAAACCAATAGAATAGATTGATGGCAGATTGATATATTGTCTGGGAAAAGTATTTCTGTACTGTTTCGGTGCTATTTTTTCTTTGTTTGGCACCCGAGCTGTGAACAAATATTAGTGTTCTTTTTTTTATTAGTAGAATTTAATTATAGGCTCAAGTGCTTCAAATGTGTCAAGGGCAGTTGAGGATCCCTCAACAAAATGGTTCAGTTTTTTAGTCTATATAACGTTTAAAATCAAAGGATTAATTTATGGCACATTGAACCTAGAAAAAGGCAAAATAGCCTAACTTATTTATAAAGAGCACAATATTCTAGCTGTAGTAAGTATATAAAAAGCAAGACAGTTAATCAAAGGGTAAAAAATCCTATTGGTTGTTGCAATCAGCCAATAGGATTGAGCTTTCATCCTATTGGCTGAACTCTATCAGCCAATCAGAATGTAAGGGACGCTATCTTGGATGACGTACCTTAAAGGGAAACTTCATTCTTTGTTGATTATCGGAAGAAGAGGATGCTCCGTGCCGGATGTCTTGAAGATGGACCCGCTCCGCGCCGGATGGATGAAGATAGAAGATGCCGGATGGATGAAGATAGAAGATGCCGTCTGGATGAAGACTTCTGACCGCTTGGATGAAGACTTCTGCCGGCTTCAATGAAGAATTCTGCCGGCTTCAATGAAGACTTCTGCCCACTTGGATGAAAACTTCTGCCGCCTGGATGAGGATGGATGTCCGGTCACGAAAACTGTAAGTGGATCGTTGGGGGTTAGTGTTAGGTTTTTTAAGGGTTTATTGGATGGGTTTTACTTTTAGCTTAGGGTTTGGGCAGTAAAAGAGCTAAATGCCCTTTTAAGAGCAATGCCGATCCAAATGCCTTTTTCAGGGCAATGGTTAGCTTAGGTTTATTTAGATTTTTTTATTTGGGGGGTTTGGTTGTGTGGGTGGGGGGTTTTACTGTTGGGGGGGTCGTTTGTATTTTTTTTTACAGGTAAAAGAGCTAATTTCTTTGGGGTAATGCCACGCAAAAGGCCCTTTTAAGGGCCATTGGCAGTTTAGTGTAGGCTACGTTTGTTTGTTTTTTGGGGGGGGGGGGCTTTTTAATTTTGATAGGGCTATTAGATTAGGAGTAATTCTTTTTTATTTTTGATAATTTCGTTTTTTATTTTGTGTAATTTAGTGTTTATTTTTTTTTTGTAATTTAGATAAATGTATTGTATTAATTTAATTTATTTTATTTTATTGTAATGTTAGCTTTTAGTGTAAGGCTGGTTAGGTTATATTTCACAGGTAAGTTTGTATTTATTTTAGCTAGGTAGTAAGTAAATAGTTAATAACTATTTACTAACTAGTCTACCTAGTTAAAATAAATACAAACTTACCTGTGAAATAAAAATAAAACCTAACTATTAGTTATATTGTAGCTAGCTTAGGTTTTATTTTACAGGTAAGTATTTAGTTTTAAATAGGAATTATTTAGGTAATAATTGTAAGTTTTATTTAGATTTATTTTAATTATATTTAAGTTAGGGGGTCTTAGGGTTAGGGTTACGTTAGGGTTAGTGTTAGGTTTAGGGGTTAATAGGTTTATTATAGCGGTGGTGTGGGTTGACGGCAGATTAGGGGTTAATAATATTTAAATAGTGTTTGCGATGTGGGAGGGCGGCGTTTTTTAGGGGTACCTTAACTTTATTATAGTGGTGATGATGTGGGAAAGCGGCGGAATAGGGTAAATACATTTTTTCAGTGGCGACGATGTCAGGAGCGGCATATTAGGGGTTAATAATTATATTATAGTGTTTGTGATGCGGGAGGGCCTCGGTTTAGGGGTTAATATGTAGTTTATGGGTGTTAGTGCACTTTTTTTTTTTTTCTTAATATATTTTTTATTGAGGATTAAAAAACAAACATACATGCATCTTGTAGTAAATTGACAATATGTTCCATAGCAGTGAGATGACACATATCAGATAAATACGTAAGGGGATAAAGTGGTATACAATACGGTAGCCAACTATCTAAATAGAACTTGCAGAATAGAACAAACAATGTCAAATGTTAATCCTCGTTTTTCCTCCTCCAAAACACAAGTGAGGTCACTTTTGGACCCCCACCACATCAATTGTGAAAAATAACAGGAGGGTTGCATTAAACACATAGAAATATAGTGGAAACAGTGGAACATATAGGGCCTCTCTTGGAACCTTAGAGCTATAATGATAATAATATTTTAAAAAATGAGATGCACAACGAAAAGTAGTATGAGGACAACAGCTTGCTAATTGGTTATACATGGGAAGAAGACTAGAGACCAGGGACAAATATGTATATGACCCCCCAAATTACATTCGGGATTTCACTTATAACAAATAGAGAGGGTATATAGCGTGGGGATTTCCAGACCAGTCAGCAGTTACAATAAAAGTGAGACTTCTAAACAGTGAGAATTCCTATCTGAGCCTAGGATAAAATGCTATATGTGTGTAATACATCAAGGAATACAGCAGATCTTGGTTAGAGCAATAGGGACTTCTCTCATTAACCCTTTGGGGGAGCCTCTGAATAATACAAATATATTACATATAGTATAGCTCTACATGGAAGTTTGCTCTACTTGATGGACTTACTTAGCAATAAACATAGTATATACTGTTACAATCTATACGACTGCATATGTGGTAAGATTCATAGCTCATGGGTGACTCTGAATGCTAGGAGTTAATCCTGAGAAGAGACACACAATTGCACTGAATCCCAGAGACCAAATACAAGCAAAAAAAAAAAAAGGCGTGCATTGCTCAGGAGCTCTAGATAGGGCAAGGAAAGTCACATAAGGTCCTCAGTTCACTGATCGCTAAATCACCAGGTATAGGGGCCAAAGGAATAACTATGTACAGGTAGATAGAACATCAAAGAGGAAGACTTGGGGGGTTTGAATAAGTCCTCAAGGAACCAATGCGCTTACCAAGCCTTAGTTCTGGATTATGATGTCAGCCCACTCCGGAGCTAGGAGACAAGTGAGGTGGGATAGAGCCTCCCCGGCCAGTGACAGGCCATGCAAGAGCTGCTGTGTGGCTCGGCCCGTACTTTCTGAAAGGAATGTTCTTGTGGGCAATTGTCTCCTGCCGCCAAAGCATGTCCAGCATTAATGAGCCACCAGCTGCGTTCTGTGAGTAGAAGAGGTCCCCGCTGAGCCATTGAGAAAGGAGAGGCGGTACAGCGAGACCACTGCAGGGAGCACGATAGGTTATGGCCGTATCCCAGCCCATCTCACCTGGAGACGCCGATATCAGTGTTATTTCATATCTGGTGGGATCTGGGAATCGTCTCTCAGCTTGCAGGCTGTACTCCTCCTTTGAACTCTGCATGTAGTCAGCGGGCGGTCTCGGCCGCAAAGATACATTCCCAGGAGTATGCGGGTAAGTGAGGGCACCAACCTCCTGCAGGGGGGCTGTTGTAGGCACGATACGGTCATCAGACCCAGTTAGGCCCCAAGTTACTGGGATAGCTTTATGTGGTAACAAGTGAGGCGCTGATCTATATCGGACTCCTCCAATTATGCTCTGCCCGACCTCTCCCCTATATTTACTCACAGTGTTACAGGGGCTGTGGTCCGGGGTCCTCCAAAGTAGCGGTGAGAGTGCCATAGCTTGGGTCTGTTCACTCGAGGATCGCTGCTGCATTATTTCAGCTTCCGGAACATATGGTGTGGTCTCTGTGCTAGCGGTGTCCACTCCCTGTTGTTTCTTCACCTCGTGTTCGCCAAAAGTGGTTTTGATCTCTGCGCCACTGCTGGCATCCGTGGCAACACCCTCTCCTTCCATGTAAGTCTCCTTACGGTAGCTGGGTAGGGTTGCTGCTTGCGAATGTTCCCCTGATTCCACGTGGCAGCCGAAGTCAGGTCGGAATGCCCTCTCTATGCGGTCACATAGCTGGGTCCTGTAGGTCTCTAAGATTGAACTCAGAGTAGCAATAAACTGTGCTTTCTCCATTACTTGCATGAAGTTTTGATAGTAGTGGAATTTTTCAGTGATATCACACTGCGTACTCGGCGTACAAGATACCGGGGGGGTTGTTGAGAGCCTCTCACTGTGGAGCCTGCCTTAGGCCTCAACGTTCCGGATCAGTTATTTAGAGTGAAATCCCCGATATTGTGGTATCATTCAATTCAGCTTAATGTGTATTCCTTAGATATCAGGGTGAGGTAGGTGGATGAACCTCTTAAACACAGATAAAAGGCATATTATCAGCGCTTCACTCAGAGCAACTAATATTGCAACCATTCAAGGTGCTGCCCAGAAACCCCCCCCCCCCCCCCGTTAGTGCACTTTTTAACAATTTTATGGTACAACTTTGTAGCATAAAACTCATAACTACTGACTTTAGATGGCGGTACGGATCTTGTCATTTTAGGCTGTACCGCTCACTTTTTGACCTCACAGCAAACTTTTTAATACCGGCGCTATGGAAGTCTCATTGAAAAAGGAATTTTCTTAAAGTGCGGTACTGACTATGCGTGACGGCCAAATAAGTGTGCGGTACAGCTATTCTGACAAGACTTGTAATAGCAGCGTTAGTGAAAAAGCACCGTTATGGGCCATAACGATGCTTTTTCACACATAATGCCAAACTCATAATCTAGCTGAGAGTTAGCAATCCTAAAAAATAAACTTAAACAGGTACCCAATAGACTAGTAGAAATAGAAAATATAATATCTGATCTAGATGATTTGAAACATACTCAACAAAATACGCTAAATGCACAAACTAAAACAATAGAAACTTTACAGTCCTGTCTAGACGACCTAGAGGACAGGTCACAGAGAAATAATCTTAAAATAGTGGAACTACCAGAAACCTACGGAATTTGCTGATCTTATGAATTTTGTCACACATACCTTACCACAGATTCTTGATATACCCCCAACAACCTCAGGGATTTTAGTAGAAAGGGTACATAGGTTAGGAACCAATACGAGAAAGGATAACACCATAAAGTCAAAAAGACCAGTTCTAATACAATTCTTAAATTTTCAGGATAAACAAAAAATATTACTATATTATAGGAAAAAAGCCTTCGTAGAAATAAATAAAGAACAAAAATTGTTGTTTCAGGATTTTTCTGCAGAGACTCTAAACAAGAGGAGAGCTATGGCCCCTTGGTGTACGCAGCTGATTAATGCAGGCTATCAAGCCACCATGATATACCCTGCCAAAATAAAAATATTTAGAGACAACAATACTATTCTTTTAAATAAGATAGAGGAAGTTAAGCAGTTTATGGAAAATAACAATCTACAGTAAAAAGATGAATAGAATATATCATAGAATTTTTAAACAGAATAGTTTGTACCTCTCACTCTTTTTTTTCTCTCTCTTCTTTCTCACTCTCCTCTCGCTCTCTCTTCCTCATTCTCTCGTTTTTCGCTTCTATGGAATGCTGCCTCCAATATTTTTTTGTAAGAGATAGATGAGAAATACTATTGAGTTTCTCTCTTGGAACGTGGGGGGTTTCTCCTCGCCAGCCAAGAGAAAAAAAATAATTCACCATCTCAAAAGCTATAAACCCTATGTTGTTTTCTTACAAGAAATGCATCTGAGCCAACAGGAAGCTGAAAAATTAAGGATAGGTTGGGTTGGAGAGGTAATAGCTGTGCCAGCAATAAATAGGAAGAGGGGGGTGGCATGTATTTTTAACAAAAATTTAGACTTCCGACTGTTATCACAATAAAAAGATGTAGAGGGTAGATGTCTGATCTTAGAAATTGAGGTAAATGAGTCCCGGTACACGTTATGTAACCTGTATGCGCCAAACGAATGTCAGACAGATTTATTTTTGGGATAGACTATTTGCTAAGCTGATTAATTTGATTGATGCACAGATGATTATCGGAGGAGATTTTAATAGTGTATTTGTTCCCCAACTGGATAGACTCAAATCCAACAGGACATACAGATCCAAAAAAAGCAAACATTTTATCTAATTTTTCTAAAAGTCTTTAATTAAAAGATATATGGAGAATACAACACCCAGATGAAAGACTTTTTACATGTGAATCTAAAACCCATCGTACCCTCTCAAGAATTGATATGTTCTTGGTGAGCGAAGGACTGTTACATCTGGAAATTAACACAGACATCCAAAATATAATTTTATCAGACCATGCAATCATTTCTTTATCTATCCAGTTGGGGAATAAATGGGAAAGTCAGCGTGGAAATTTTTTTCCCCTCCTTCCTGTCTTTGAATGTCGACTTCAGGAATTGGATGACACAAAAATGGAGGGATTATGTCTCCTTTAATAAAGAATACCTGGCTAAAATAGAAATAGTTTGGGAGGCGGCGAGGGCTTATCTTAGAGGGGAAATAAAGGCATACATGCTAAAAAAGAAAAGAAAGTTCAGAAATAGGGATTTACAACTGACAAATCAACTTAAAAATAAGTACGATATATAGAAATTCCTAATAGAGACAACTGGAATAGTTATAAAAAAGCTAAAACTGAAAGAGAGATTTTCTTAGACCAGCATCAGACTCAAGAGGATCTAAAAAATAAAGCAATCTGTGGGAGGTTCTCTCCAAAAACTGCCAAAATGTTAGCTAATCTTTCTAGAAGCACGAAGAATAATAATTATATTGGGACAATTGTCTCTGAGGGAAATAAATATAATACCCCAAAGGACATTAATAGACAATTCTTTAATTTTTTTCAAGAAATATATTCACTCATAGAAGGTAATAGGCGAAAGAACGCTTTTGGGATAACCTTAAATTGCCCAAAATTTCTGCAGATCAATAATTATTGATTAATGAAGAGATTACGGTAGAAGAAACAGTGAAGGCAATTAATGAAATTGCTATGGGTAAAGCACCAGGCCCCGATCAATTACCAGCTGAATATTATAAGATTCTGTTAGATACAGTTGCCCCCACCATGACAAAATTGTTTAATTTATATTTTGTACACCATTATAAACCCTCCAAAAACTTTACTGCATCTAATATTATTCTTATACTTAAGAAAGATAAGGACCCCAATTTAATGGACTTGTATAGACCTAGTTCATTTCTAAACAATGACTACAAAATTTTAGCAAATATAATAGCCAAGCAATTAAAAAGTGTCATTGGAGAGATTATACATCCAGATCAAACCAGTTTTATGCCTGGTAGAACAGCTCAAAAAAATATAAGAAAGGCATTGACACTAATTGAACATGCAATGGCGGTGCACAGAACAGAGAACAAGATTTTGCCTTATTAACTGTAGATGCTGAAAAGGCTTTTGACTCTGTCCTGTGGGACCACTTATTCACAGCCCTAAAATTTTTTGTCTTTTCAGGACACTTTCTTAGTTATATATCTTTACTATATCAGAATCCTGTCTCTTTCCTTAGCACAAATAATGTTCTCTCCCGAGCTATAATTCTACATAAAGGAACAAGAAAAGGATGTCCACTATCCCCGCTATTATTTAATAACGCCCTAGAACCCTTAGCAGTAAAATGCTCTGATAGACTACAAGGCATAAACTTAGGTAATCATAATTCTATATTGTCACTATATGCAGACGATATTCTATTTTAAATAAGGAACTCCAAAAAGAATATACCAATACTTTTGAATATTATAGCAGAGTTCAGTAAGTTTGCCGGGTATAAAATGAATCACTCTAAATCAGAGATTCTATGGGTAATTAAAAATAAAGATAGTCTTACAGAGAACCCTTTTAAATCTACGGAAAGAAATATTAAATATTTGGGAATTATTATTTCTAAAAATCCAGAAGAATGGTATGATGCTAACTATATACCTATGTAGCAAAAATGCCTTGCTGATCTGCAAAGATGGAGTAAATTACCTCTCACACTCTCGGCAAAAATTGCCTTAATAAAAATGTGATTATTCTCAAAGATCTTATTCCTGCTACAAAATATTCCGATGTTTTTAAAAAAACTTGACATTCAAAAATTTAACGCCAGTTGTTGCCAATTCCTCTGGGCCCCAACGAAACCACGTATTTCCCTATCAAGATTAATACATGATAAAGATAAGGGCGGATTTGCTTTTCCTAACATCAAAAATTATAACTTGGCATGCCTGGCTAAAATAGCTATGGATTGGTTAACTGAAGCCAACGTTACAAACTATAAAACAGAAGAAGCAACAACTGCCCCGTATTCCCTTAAAGCTTTACTGCATATAAGCCGACCTAAAAGTATTAGAGATTGTACCTTAAAATATACAATCTTTAATGTTATTCTAGTGTGGAGTAAAGTCTGTAAGCATTTGGAGGTAAACCACATATTTTCTAAATATCTACCCATTAGGGGAAATCCTGACTTTGAAAGTGGGTATACCTCCCCAGTTTTCAGTGTATGGTCCGTTAATAACTTGAAATCACTCATACAGTTATTCGATCCAATAACTAAACACATTAGAACATTTGATGCATTGTCCAAAGAATTCAACTTAGATAAAATATATTTTTTTGCTTATCTACAAATTAGACATTTCATCTATAGTCAGAAATTTACTGAAGGAAAGGCATGGTCGCTGGGGCCGCTGGATATAATTAGCAATAGATATTGTATAGGTAATTATTAATTAACATATTTATACAGAACATTAGCACTTAAGGAAGCAGAAATCAAAGTTAATAAGCTCTATTCTTTATGGAGACGTGATATTCCAGGAATTAATTTGGAATTTTTCTAAAAAATGTTTTATCAGAATTACGAAACCAATATAGCGATACGAGAATCACATTATAAACTCCTGAACAGAGCATATGTCACGCCTAAAAGAATCTTAAAGTGGAACACCCAAAATTATATGGTCTGTCACAGATGTAACTTTCCATCAGCGGATCTATTTCACGTTTTTTATGCTTGCCCAAAAATCCAAAAATTATGGAAACAAATAAGAGTACTGGTTTAATAGTTTTTTGCCATCTAGGTTAATTTTTGAGCCAACACATATCTTTTTCTTGTTGGTACATGAGAAGGTACAGAATAAATCCCTGATCAACACTGCAATTTTATTAACAAGACAGTTGATTTGCAGAGCTTGTAAAGACCAGAAGGCCCCTAGCATAGCCTCCTTTGTACATAATATTAGATATCAAATGGTCCTGGATCAACATAATCCCCTAATATTTTAAGAGAATAAGTTGAAAATGTTTAAGGCAAAATGGGACAAAGTAATTCTTGATCAGCCAAGGGAAGTCCAACTGCAGCTTTTAGGCTATTTTCGTAAGTCACCTGTTTTTTTGCAATTGATACTAACGGATAAATACCCTATATACTGGAGACAGCATCTCTATTGATTTTTTTTTCTTTTCTCTCTTTCTCTCTTCTTTTCTTTTTCTTTTTCCCCTTTTATCCCTGCCTATGCTAAGATAGATATAGGTTAGAGGTTGTACAGAAATACGAAAAATGAAGGTATTAGATTCACTTGTTAATTTAAAAGGAAATCAACAAGTGCTATTTGCAATAGCGTCTATGATTGATGTATTATCTGAAATATGTTTGTACAATTATGAAACTGAATAAAAATGAAAAAAAAAAAGACATTCATTTCTCAATAACTGTATCTTTACATTACTGTCTAATATGTATTTTTATGGAATTTACTTTGCTACAAATATGTTATTTTCAGATCATGGAAGATCCTGAATATTTAAAGGCAAGCAAAGTCTGCAAGAATGATAAGCAATTTTGAAGGTGCTTCCTAGGATTATATGCACATTTGTGGGGGAAAAACATGCATCATTTGTTTAACTTGGTTTTGGGACAGAAAGATCTCTCAAGAGCTGGTGACTTATTTTCATTGGATGATTTTGAGATTGAAGACAGTTTATCTGAAGCTCTAGAACAAATTAGACAAATATCTTCTTCAGAGGTAAGTTAAAAACAAATAAACAAAAAACTACATATTAAAGCAAATTGTTTTTATTTAATTTATATCAAAGGGCACTTGTTCAGTCCATTAAAGGGACATACAAATTCAAAACAGAAAAAGGGACTGCAAAAGGATTAAACAAATTGCTAAAGTCAGCGATGCAATACTGGGAACTAGCTGAATGCATCTGACGAGCCAATAAAAAAGGCATATGTGTGTATCCATCAATCACCAGCTAGCTACTAATAGTTGATTAGTACATGGAAACTTTGTAAGAAATAATAAAAAAAATACTACATGCGAGTAGAAAAAACAGTCAGATGCTTTTCGGTTCACACCTTCTTCCGGGAAATTTATGTGATATGCTTAGAATTGCCATAGTGAGAACATATATCCTCCTAACTCCTTCATAACATCTCAGGCTATTGTGAAAACAATCATGTATAATCCAGTGTGTATTGAATACACCACACAGCTTTATTTATGAAGTTTAGAGGGAGAAAAGACATCAACAGCTAATCTTGCATGAAAAAATAGGATGCACCTTATGAGACAAATTAAGATGTACAGTTTCCTACTATAGTATGCTAATATTACATATCACTTATTGTCCAATGAGTGCATCCTGGTCCCCTATTAGAGGGGAAAAGACAGCAACAACTAATCTTGCCACTTATGAAACAAATGAAGATGTACTATTTCTTATATTCTACTATAGTATGCTAATATCACATGCTACTAATTGTCCAATGATTGCATCATAGTCCCTTGTTAAATACTGTTACCAGTCATGCAAGGAGGAAATCATTGTCCTAAAATATGACCACAGGGGAGACTTGTGAAAAAAAAAGAAAAAAAAAGGGGTGGGGAGGCGGAAGAACCATACACACACACACACACACACACACACACACACACTATGTGGCCAAAAATATGTGGACACCCCTACTAATTATTGAGCCCAGGTCTTTTAGCCCCACAAATTGCTTACAGGTGCACAAAAACCAACACATAGCCATGATATCTCTATAGACAAAAATTGGCAGTACAATGGGCCATACTGAAGAGCTCAATGACTTTAAACGAGGCACGGCCATAGGATGTTACCTTTGCCAAAAGTCAGATCATGAAACTTCTGCCCTATCAGATCTGCGCCAGTCAACTGTAAGTGCTGTTATTGTAAAATGGAGGCATCTGGGAGCAACAACAGCCCAGCCACAAAGTGGTAGACCACACAATCTCACAGAGTGGGGGGCCAAGTAGTGAATCCTGTATTGTATGCAGGGGAGATGGAAGAACCACCCACTGTGTTGTAGGAAATAGGCTTTAGCGCCATTCATTAATTATATCTGCTTCTGAATTGAAGCCTAGTGGGGTTCCTGCCCTCAAGGTCAAAATCCAGAAAGCTTCTCTACATGAGAGAAGAAAATTCATATCCCCACCTCTGATGGGTCGCTTAATCTGGTCTGTCACCAACCATACAAAACTATGCACCTGGTCAACATGTTTAACAATAAAATGGGCTGCCAAAGCCGAACACAGATTAGATCCACACCCTCGCCTCCCTTGTGGTCATACTTACGTATTGTAAATTACATTCCCGCAATTTACTATCCAAGTGATAAACTTTTTGAGTCACTTTGGATTGAAATTGCTTAGTAACCAAAGCATGTCCACATGTCTTGCAGTTAGATGTTCCACATCTATAATGTCCTTTACAAGAAAACTGCTCTGTTTTTTTGACTGGAATGGACCATGCTTGGAGACAGGCAATTGCCTATAGTCCTGTTACGTCTTGGTACAAATCGACATCCTCTCTTAACAACTGCATTCAATAAGTCATCTCCCAATAAAAAAAAATTTTTTTTGATGATCTTAAACAATCTCACTATTAGACATGTGCATGGCGAAAAAATTCGGTTCGGTTCGGATCGATTCGGAATTTTTCGAAGTTCGGTTCAAATTCGGAAAATTCTGAATCGATTAGTTTCGGATTCATTTCAGATTCATTCGGATTCGAAGAAATTCGGCTGGATTCGGTTCGATTTGGTTCGGAAATTCAGCATTTCGGTAAGTGTTAGGTGGGATTAGACTAGTATTATACTGTATATTAGGTGTTAACCTAACATACTGTACAATACTAGTGTAATCCAATGGCCATCCGAATTTACGAATCAATTTGAACTAATTTGGTTCGATTCAGAAAATTCGGCAGAATTTTAATTCGGAAATTCGGTTCGATCTGAATTGATGAATTTTCTGAATTTTCCGAATTTCCGAATCGAACCGAACCGAATCGCACATATCTACTCACTATTGTCTGCTGTAGCAAGTGCTGAAGGTTAACTTATTTATATCACTTTCATTCCCTCTTTTGGGTGGATTATCCTAGTAACAAAGACAATCTATATCTCGTACCTAGGAGAGGTGAACTTATCTAGGTATGCTTTTCAACTAAGAATTACAAGAGAACAAAGTAAATGTTATAATAGAACTAAATTGAAAAGTCACTTAAAATTGTTAAAATGTTCTGTCTGCAGTCCATTTAATTTGGACTTTTATAACCCTATAAAATTTGCCTTGATAAATTTCACATTCAAAACGGGTTGCTTTGTCTAACTTTTCTATGGAGTTTTAATCTATTAAAAGCTCAACAATTAGAAATAGTAAGGCTACCCCAATTACAAACTCAGAATAATAAAAAAAATATGTTTTTCCTATACTTGGGTTGAGTAAACTCACCCAAAAAAAGAAACATGTTTTTATGACGGTTTCTGTTCCTACATGGAAGCAAAATAAACATTGTTACGAAAGTATAATACAGATGCTTATCCATTTAATATTGCTAACATCTACTTAATGTGTTTTAATATGTAGCCATGTGCATTTGGATCATTTGTGATGATTCAAATACAGAAAAAGGCAGCCGCTTTTCAGTGCCAGATTCCTTCTTGCGAAAGTGCAACACACTAAGATCTATGCAAATCCAGAATCACTTTCACAAAAAGAAATCCTGCATTTGTATAATCACGAATGATCCGAATGCACATACCTATTAATACGTGTTTCTTAATCCATAATTAAAGACATGAGCAATAGTGATGTCGCGAACCTAAAATTTTGATTCGTGAACGGCGGACTCGAACTTCCACAACTGTTCGCGAACGGGCGAACCGGGCGAACCGCCATAGACTTCAATAGGCAGGCAAATTTTAAAACCCACAGGGACTCTTTCTGGCCACAATAGTGATGGAAAAGTTGTTTCAAGGGGACTAACACCTGGACTGTGGCATGCCGGAGGGGGATCCATGGCAAAACTCCCATGGAAAATTACATAGTTGATGCAGAGTCTGTTTTTAAGCCATAAAGGGCATAAATCACCTAACATTCCTAAATTGTTTGGAATAACGTGCTTTAAAACATCACGTATGATGTTCTATCGATCAGGTAGTGTAAGGGTTATGCACGCTTCCCAGTGACAGACCAAACTCGCACCGCAAACAACCGCAAACAGTCCATTTGCACAACCGCAAACTCCCCATTTGCACAAGGTTGGATACCAAGCTAGCCATGTCCCGTTCCTTGTCCTCACTGATGTCATTGAAGGTCTCTTCCTCCACCCAGCCACGTACAACACCAAGGGTCCCCGAAAGGTGACAACAAGCCCCCTGGGATGCCTGATGTGTTTGGTCTTCCACCTCCTCAAAGCCACCTTCTTCCTCTGACTCCTCTTCTTCAGACTCCTCTCTCTGCGTTGCCTCTCTCTGGGTTATTATAAGGTGTGTTAAGTAGTACTATTCCTATCAGTGTAATCCCTGTTACATCCCCTATCAGGGGATGTGTATATGGCATGGATTTTAGGAACCGGGAGATGGAAAAAGATGCTTGGTCGGTCCTCCTACTTCAAATTTGGGGCACTGCGCGTGCAATCTAATGTTCCACCAGATATGAGTGGTGTGTTAAGTAGTACTATTCTGATCAGTTTAATCCCTGTTACGTCCCCTATCAGGGGACGTGTATATGGCATGGATATGTATATGGCATGGCCGAAACACAAGTGGCTGTCAGATAACAGTCCAGCCACGAGATAGATAGATTTGATAGATATATAGACACATAGATTAGATAGATAGATCAATAGATGCAATAGATACATTTGATAGATATGATAGATAGATTTGATAGATAAATAGATAGATTTGATAGATAGATAATTTCCCAGACAGAGAATTACAAGACGTGCGGTCTGGGACCCATGGTAAGGTTCCCAGAGGCAGTTGCGGCGCCCGAGGCTCTGATTAGAACAGAGCACTCTGGAACGTATCTGCCCTCAGCCGAAATCAGAACATTCTTTAGCTTTCTGTCTGTCGGCCAAATGTCCATCTGCCAAATGTCCGTCTGCTAAATCTCCGCCTACCAAATGTCCTTCTGCATTTTGTCAGAGCACCGCGTGCAATCTACTGTGCCACCAGATATGAGTGATGTGTTAAGTAGTACTATTCTGATCAGTTTAATCCCTGTTACGTCCCCTATCAGGGGACGTGTATATGGCATGGATTTTAGGAACTGGGAGATGGAAAAAGATGCTTGGTCGGTCCTCCTACTTCAAATTTTGGGGCACTGCGCGTGCAATCTACTGTGCCACCAGATATGAGTGGTGTGTTAAGTAGTACTATTCTGATCAGTTTAATCCCTGTTACGTATATGGCATGGATATGTATATGGCATGGCCGAAACACAAGTGGCTGTCAGATAACAGTCCGGCCACGAGATAGATTTGATAGATAGATAGATACATAGATTAGATAGATAGATCAATAGATGCAATAGATACATTTGATAGATACGATAGATAGATAGATTTGATAGATAAATAGATAGATCATTTCCATGACAGAAAATTACAAAACGTGCGGTCTGAGACCCATGGTAAGGTTCCCAGAGGCAGTTGTGGCGCCCGAGGCTCTGATTAGAACAGAGCACTCTGGAATGTATCTGCCCTCTGCCAAAATCTGAACATTCTTTAGCTTTCTGTCTGTCGGCCAAATGTCCGTCTGCCAAATGTCCGTCTGCCAAATATCCTTCTGCATTTTGTCAGAGCACCGCGTGCAATCTACTGTGCCACCAGATATGAGTGGTGTGTTAACTAGTACTATTCTGATCAGTTTAATCCCTGTTACGTCCCCTATCAGGGGACGTGTATATGGCATGGATATGTATATGGCATGGCCGAAACACAAGTGGCTGTCAGATAACAGTCCGTGTTAAGTAGTACTATTCCTATCAGTTTAATCCCTGTTACGTTCCTTTTTTTTTGGTTTGGTTTTTGAAGCCACAGTGCAGCCCCAGAGGCCAGAAAAATTTGGCATGTACACATGGCTGAAAAATTAGGTAGCAGCGGCCAGAAAAATTGATCTTTGTTTCCCAGGCAGAAAGTGCCCTAAAACATTGCGGCTTGAACCCTAGTTGGTGGCGGATAAGTCACGCAAGTCATCCGGCATTCGAAGATAAAATACAGCAGCATGTGGACCATTTTTAGCCCAAGGCAGCTCATCTCATCAGGCCTTTTTTACTCGAATGTATCGCCCAATGTCAGTCCCTTCGGGAGCCATCCCTCATTCATCTTAATAAAGGTGAGGTAATCTAGACTTTTTTGACCTAGGCGACTTCTCTTCTCAATGACAATACCTCCTGCTGCACTGAAGGTCCTTTCTGACAGGACACTTGAAGCGGGGCAGGCCAGAAGTTCTATCACAAATTGGGATAGCTCAGGCCACAGGTCAAGCCTGCACACCCAGTATTCAAGGGGTTCATCGCTCCTCAGAGTGTCGAGATCTGCAGTTAAGGCGAGGTAGTCTGCTACCTGTCGGTCGAGTTGTTCTCTGAGGGTGGACCCCAAAGGGCTGTGGCGATGCATAGGACTTAAAAAGCTCTGCATGTCCTCCATCAACAACACGTCTGTAAAGCATCCTGTCCTTGCCGGCGTGGTCGTGGGAGTCGGAGGATTACTTTCACCTCTTCCCCTGTTAGATTCCCGTTGTGCTGTGACATCACCCTTATACGCTGTGTAAAGCTTACTTTTTAATTTATTTTGGAACTGCTGCATCCTTTCCAACTTGCGGTAATTCGGTAACATTTCAGGCACTTTATGCTTATACTGGGGGTCTAGTAGCGTGGACACCCAGTACAGGTCGTTCTCCTTCAGCTTTTTTATCCGAGGGTCCCTCAACAGGCACGACAGCATGAAAGACCCCATTTGCACAAGGTTGGATGCCGAGCTACTCATGTCCCGTTCCTCGTCCTCAGTGATCTCACTGAAGGTATCTTCTTCTCCCCAGCCACGTACAACACCACGAGTACCAGATAGGTGACAATGAGCACCCTGGTATGCCTGTTGTGGTTGGTCTTCCTCCTCCTCCTCAAAGCCACATTCCTCCTCTGACTCCTCTTCCTCACAATCCTCTTCCAGCGTTGCCACTGGTTCAGCAAGCGATGCTGATAAGGCTGTTTCTGGTGGTGATGGTGACCACAACTCTTCCTCTTCATGCTCATCTACGTCCTGATCCAGCACTCTTCGCAGGGCACGCTCCAGGAAGAAAACAAATGGTATGATGTCGCTGATGGTGCCTTCGGTGTGACTGACTAGGTTTGTCACCTCCTCAAAAGGATGCATGAGCCTACAGGCATTGCGCATGAGCGTCCAGTAACGTGGCAAAAAAATTCCCAGCTCCGCAGAGGCTGTCCTAGCACCCCAGTCATACAAATACTTTTTTAAAAAATTTTTATTTTGTTTTAAATGTACACTTACACTACTATTAAACAAGGTATGAGTGGTGGCACTTGGCAAGTGGGCACAGTATACGCAGTGAGCCTGACACAAAAAAGCAGACTGATGTTTCACAGTCAAAAAAGGTTTTTTTTTTAAATGTACACTTACACTACTATTAAACAAGATATGAGTGGTGGCACTGGGCAAGTGGGCACAGTATACGCTGAGAGCCAGTCACACACGCTGGCAGGCAGGCAACTGCAATTAGATTACACAAGCAGACTGATGTTTCACAGTCAAAAAAGTTTTTTTTTTTTAAATTTACACTACTGTTACACCAGATATGAGTGGTGGCACTGGGCAAGTCGGACTGGCACACACGCTGGCAGGCAGGCAACTGCAATTAGATTACACAAGCAGACTGATGTTTCACAGTCAAAAAAGTTTTTTTTTAAAATTTACACTACTGTTACACCAGATATGAGTGGTGGCACTGGGCAAGTGGGCCTGGCACACACGCTGGCAGGCAGGCAACTGCAATTAGATTACACAAGCAGACTGATGTTTCACAGTCAAAAAAGTTTTTTTTAAAAATTTACACTACTGTTACACCAGATATGAGTGGTGGCACTGGGCAAGTGGGCCTGGCACACACGCTGGCAGGCAGGCAACTGCAATTAGATTACACTAGCAGACTGATGTTTCACAGTCAAAAAAGTTTTTTTTTAAAATTTACACTACTGTTACACCAGATATGAGTGGTGGCACTGGGCAAGTGGGCCTGGCACACACGCTGGCAGGCAGGCAACTGCAATTAGATTACACAAGCAGACTGATGTTTCACAGTCAAAAAAGTTTTTTTTTTAAATTTACACTACTGTTACACCAGATATGAGTGGTGGCACTGGGCAAGTGGGCCTGGCACACACGCTGGCAGGCAGGCAACTGCAATTAGATTACACTAGCAGACTGATGTTTCACAGTCAAAAAAGTTTTTTTTTTTTAAATTTACACTACTGTTACACCAGATATGAGTGGTGGCACTGGGCAAGTGGGCCTGGCACACATGCTGGCAGGCAGGCAACTGCAATTACATTACACTAGCAGACTGATGTTTCACAGTCAAAAAAGTTTTTTTTTAATTTACACTACTGTTACACCAGATATGAGTGGTGGCACTGGGCAAGTGGCTTGGCAGGCAGGCAACTGCAATTAGAATACACAGGAAAAAAAAAACAGACTGATGTTCTAGCCCTAAAAAGGGCTTTTTGGGGTGCTGTCCTTACAGCAGAGATCAGATGAGTCCTTCAGGACTGTAGTGGACACTGAATACACTAGCCTAGCTATCAATTTCCCTATTAAATCAGCAGCAGCTACACTGTCCCTCCTCTCACTAAGAATGCAGCTTCCGAATGAATCTAAAATGGCTGCTGTCCAGGAGCTGGGAGGGTCTGGGAGGGAGGGTCTGCTGCTGATTGGCTGGAATGTGTCTGCAGACTGTGAGATACAGGGTCAAAGTTTACTCAATGATGACGAATAGGGGGCGGATCGAACATCGCATATGTTCGCCCGCCGTTGCAAACGCAAACAAGCTATGTTCACCGGGAACTATTCGCCGGCGAACAATTCGCAACATCACTAATGAGCAACTAAGACTTTAAAATTATTTTGGGGGTAATTTTATAATATTTTTAAGCTTCGAAATATGTAACACCAAAAGAAAAAATACATTCAGATGACAGAATTTCAGTTATGTACACATTTTGGGCTATATTACGAGTGGAGTGCTAACTGTAGCACTCAAGCCATATGGGGTATTTCTTGGCTCTTTGCGCACAACAGAAATAGCACGTATATTACAATTTTAAAAAGTAAACACGTTTAATTGATTGCAATAGAATTCAACGCACGTTGGGTTACACAAGATAAAAAAAGTTGCACAAAACCCATCAAAAATACATTTAACAGTACAGTTACACTCATATTAACACTGTCGGACATTTTTTTTTATTGCATTAAAAAGTTATAAGGGCTCAAAGATATGAGGCTATTTAACATAGAGATACATACATACACATGTCTAAATATGTGTGTATATCTATATGTTTGTTTGTATGTATGTACTTATGTATTGATGTATTTATATGTATGTACATACGTAATTATATGTATTTACATATGTATTTTTATGTGTATATATGTATTTACATACATATATACCATATAAACACATAAATACATGTTTGTATATATATATAGACATAAATATAAGTGCACCCTTTGCAGTCATGTAGCTAAAAACATGAAAAATCATATTTATGCAGTATTCATATTATAAATATTTCACACGCCAATGTTCTTTAGATAGGAAAATATGTTCAAAGTATTTTTAAATAGATATTCCTATATATAATTTTATATATATAAATATATATATATGCAGTATATATATTTGTATGTGTGTATGGATATAGATAAATATTTTGCCCCCAAAAATCTTCAAATATATAGAAATATTTATTTAAGAATAAATAGAACATATTCTTTTATGTGAAGAACACTGAAATATTCATAATTAATGTTGGGTTTAGTGCACTTGAAAAGCAGTCGGTAAGTGCGAAATTAAAGGTGTTTGTTATTTTTGCAGTTTTCGCACTTCATTGAAGTCCCTGGGAGAATATGTGAACGTGGTTGCAATATTTGAAGTTCAACTCTTTGCACGCGTCAGGTATTCGCTCAGGAGCAAACTTTTTACTTTCAACTTATAATACGAGGGCAACCCAACCCTCCATCTAGCGAAGTTAGCCCTTTATAAGTTACAATCGCCTAGATTATGAGTTTTGCGCTAAACAGGGTGCGAAACTAACACCAAAAAAGTTGCATTATTTCTCTCTCCATAGCGCTGCCATTACAAGTTACTGAAAAGCCTCTTTGTGCTGTGCGTTATGGTGCGTTAAGCTCCATACCACACAAAATCCAAGGGCTGATTTTGACGCTTTCCCCCATAGACATCAATGGGGAGAGAGTGTTAGAAAAAACACATGAAGTTCTGAATGAAAAATCTCCGTAACGCAACCCCATTGATGTCTATGGGGAAAAAAAAAGTTACGTTTAAATCTAACACCCTAACATAAACCCCAAGTCTAAACACCCCTAATTCGCCAACACTAATAAAAGCTATAACCCCTAATCCTTCGCTCCCTGACATCGCCGCCACTAAATAAAATGATTAACCCTTAAACCTCCACTCCCCGACATCGCAGCCACTAAATTAAATGATTAACCCATAAACCTTTGTCCTCCTATATCGCTGCTAATAAATAAACCTATTAACCCATAAACCTCTGGGCCCCCAAATCGCTGCTATTAAATAAACCTATTAACCCCTAAACCTCCAGCCCCCCACATCGCCAACACTAAATAAACCTATTAACCCCTAAACCTCCAGCCCCCCACATCGCCAACACTAAATAAACCTATTAACCCCTAAACCGCCAGCCCCCCACATCGCAAAACACTAAATTAAACTAAACCTGACACCCCCCTAGCTTTAAATTAAAACTATATTAAACATTAAACTATAAATTAACCTAACATAACTATTCTAATAAAATAAAAAAAACTACTAATTAAAAACCTAAATTACAAATTTAAAAAAAAACTAACACTACGAAAAAAATTTAAAAAATCTAAAATTACAAAAAATAATAAATACTAAATTACGAAAAATAAAAAACACAGCTTACAAAAAAATAATAAACGAAATTATCAAAAATAAAAACAATTACACTTAATCTATTAGCCCTATAAAAAGGATGGGATCAGCTTCCAGGATAGCTCCGCTCTGCGCCGCTAGGATGAATATAGAAGACGCCCCCGCAATGGATAAAGGTGTAGCTTCCTGGATGAAGACTTCTCGCCGCTTGGATGGAGATGGATGTCTGGACTTCAGGAACCGTGAGTAGATATTCTAAGGTAAGTGTTATTTTTTTTTTTTTAGTTTGGGTGGGTTTTGAATGCCCTTTTAAGGGCAGTGTAAAAGAGCTGAATGCCCGTTTAAGTGCAAAGCCCATACAAATGCCCCTTTAGGGGCAATGGGTAGTTTAAGATTTTTTAGAGTTAGGTTTTTTATTTTGGGGGGTTGGTTGGGTGGTGCATTTTACTGTTGGGGGGACTTTTTATTTTTACAGTTAAAGAGCTGTTTAACTTAAGGCAATGCCCTACAAAAGGCCCTTTTAAGGGCTATTGGTAGTTTATTGTAGGTTAGGGGGTGTTTTTATTTTGGGGGGCTTTTTTATTTTTATAGGGCTATTAGAGTCGGTGTAATTGTTTTTATTTTTGATAATTTTGTTTATTATTCTTTGCAAGCTTAGAGTTTTTTATTTTTCGTATCTTAGTGTTTATTATTTTTTATAATTTTAGATTTTTTATTTTTTTTCCTAGTGTTAGGTTTTACTAAATTTGTAATTTCGGTTTTTAATTGGTAGTTTTTTTAAATGTTATTAGAATAGTTATGTTAGGTTAATTTATAGTTGAATGTTAGGTTTATTTTTATTTCACAGGTAAGTTTTTATTTATTTAAATATAGTTTTATTGTAATTTTAATTTAAAGTTAGGGGGTGTTAGGTTTAGGGGTTAATAGTTTAATTTAGTGTTTTGCAAAGTGGGGGGGGGGCGGCGATCTAGGGGTTAATAGGTTTAGTTGGTTAATACTTTATTATAGTGTTGGCGATGTGGGGGGACGGCAGTTTATGGGTTAATAGGTTTTTTATGTTTCAGCGTTGACGGGGAGCGGCGGATTAGGGGTTAATAACTTTTATTAGTGTCAGCGACATTGGGGAGCGACGAATTAGGGGTTAATATATTTAAATAGTGTTGGCGATGTGGATGGCGGCAGATTAGGGGTTAATAACTTTTTTAATAGTCGTGATGTGGGTGGGTGGCAGATTAGAGGTTAATAAGTTTTAAATAGTGTTTGCGATGGGGAAAGGTAGCGGTTTAGGGGTTAATAAGTATTTTATAGGTGTTATTGTACTTTGTAACACTTTAGTTATGAGTTTTATAAAATATTTTTATTTCACAAAACCCATAACTACTGGTCTCAGATGGCGGTATGGCTTGTGTCTGTATAAGCTGTAACGCAAGCATTTTAGCCAGACCGCACAACCTGTAATACCAGCACTATGAAAATCCCACTCAAAAACGTAATTTTGTGAGCGCAGAATGGACGTTGCGTTACAGTCTAAAATGCTTGCGGTATAGCTATACCGCCTCAACTTGTAATATGCGTTCCTGGCCATTCCAGTGTAATGGCCAATTTTTCAGCGTTAAAAGCCGTAACCCACCGTAATGAAAAACTCGTAATCTAGCCGAATGTGATTTGAGCGATATTAGTAACTTTTTTTTATAATGCACAAGGAAATAATTGGGTTATCAATATGTTAACTGAGCATGTTCCTAAACATTGCAAAAAGTAGTGAGAACTTTCAAGGTATGATCTTAAAAAAGTCAGGGCAACATTGTTCACATACAAAAGGCCAAAAAAAAAAAAGAAGGCCATGAACTGCTGTTCTGCTGTCAAATTATTTCAATACAAAGAATTGCTGGAGTTTAAAAGGAGCAGTCTAAAAACACAAGAAAGAGTATTCTAATACATTTTAATGTTAAAAAACAAACAAAAATCGCTTATGACAGCTTTTCTAATAGGTGAGATATTTAGATAGTTTAACCACTAGAGGGCAACAACGATTCATTGAAAAGTAATTATTGCAAAGAAATGAATGTTCTTTTTAATTCAAACTTTAAAATCAGCTATACATTATCTGTAACAACTATACATTATCTGTAACAACTATACATTATCTGTAACAACTATACATTATCTGTAACAGCTATACATTATCTGTAACAGCTATACATTATCTGTAACAACTATACATTATCTGTAACAGCTATACATTATCTGTAACAACTATACATTATCTGTAACAGCTATACATTATCTGTAACAACTATACATTATCTGTAACAACTATACATTATCTGTAACAGCTATACATTATCTGTAACAACTATACATTATCTGTAACAACTATACATTATCTGTAACAACTATACATTATCTGTAACAGCTATACATTATCTGTAACAACTATACATTATCTGTAACAGCTATACATTATCTGTAACAACTATACATTATCTGTAACAACTATACATTATCTGTAACAACTATACATTATCTGTAACAACTATACATTATCTGTAACAACTATACATTATCTGTAACAACTATACATTATCTGTAACAGCTATACATTATCTGTAACAACTATACATTATCTGTAACAACTATACATTATCTGTAACAACTATACATTATCTGTAACTTTTGTTACCATAGCCCCCTCTCCAGTAAAATTGTTACATTTTGCTACATCTGTGAAGCGTGAAGGGGTGACAAAAGATTTTAAGAGTGTTACTGCTTACTGACCTATATTTGTAGCGTAGTAAAATCTTTCAATATTTGTGAACAAAATTAATTACCTGTAATGTATTTATTGTATCTCCTCATTTTTTATTATCAAGCCAGATTTTAACTGCATATTATATGTTACTTTTGATAGGCATTTTTTTTATAGCAATGGCTTTGATTGCTACAGTTATTGCTGTCTGCTATTCATTGAAATTAAATTACAGACTTGATTTTCCACACAGTAATCACAGTTACATACATCCTGCTATTAAATACAGCCTTTCCCCCCCCCCATATACTAAACACACAGACATACATCCTGCTATTAAATACAGCCTTTCCCCCCCCCCATATACTAAACACACAGACATACATCCTGCTATTAAATACAGCCTTTCCCCCCCCCCATATACTAAACACACAGACATACATCCTGCTATTAAATACAGCCTTTCCCCCCCCCCCCATATACTAAACACACAGACATACATCCTGCTATTAAATACAGCCTTTCCCCCCCCCATATACTAAACACACAGACATACATCCTGCTATTAAATACAGCCTTTCCCCCCCCATATACTAAACACACAGACATACATCCTGCTATTAAATACAGCCTTTCCCCCCCCCCATATACTAAACACACAGACATACATCCTGCTATTAAATACAGCCTTTCCCCCCCCCATATACTAAACACACAGACATACATCCTGCTATTAAATACAGCCTTCCCCCCCCCATATACTAAACACACAGACATACATCCTGCTATTAAATACAGCCTTTCCCCCCCCCATATACTAAACACACAGACATACATCCTGCTATTAAATACAGCCTTTCCCCCCCCCCCATATACTAAACACACAGACATACATCCTGCTATTAAATACAGCCTTTCCCCCCCCCCATATACTAAACAAACAGACATACATCCTGCTATTAAATACAGCCTTTCCCCCCCCCCCATATACTAAACACACAGACATACATCCTGCTATTAAATACAGCCTTTCCCCCCCCCCCATATACTAAACACACAGACATACATCCTGCTATTAAATACAGCCTTTCCCCCCCCCCATATACTAAACACACAGACATACATCCTGCTATTAAATACAGCCTTTCCCCCCCCCCCATATACTAAACACACAGACATACATCCTGCTATTAAATACAGCCTTTTTTCCCCCCATATACTAAACACACAGACATACATCCTGCTACTGCATACATTAGAGTATTCATACTTTAACCAATACGAGTGCCTCTTTGATAATGAGATTGCGGTGAGTGTGGAGAGGAAGTGGTTAGTTTATGTGGTGGTATGAATGAGTATGAATCAGGACATGAGTGAGAGAGAAAGAAGAGAGTAGAATAAAACACTACACTAAAGAATATGATGCCAGAGTCAGTTATACCTGAGACCATAGAACCAAGGAGGGTTGATCTTTGAGGGAGTTCACATTACTGACGAGATGTCAGAGCTTTCGCTTATTGATCCCTTAGTGAGAGTGTGTGTAGAGCTGCAGAAGGGATTAGTCACAAATTGAGTGTTTTTGATCAATATGCCAACCCATATATGTATGGGCATCCAGAGGGGGGGGGCAAGGGGGTGCTTCCTCTCCCCTTGAATTTTGCTCCAGTAAAAAGTCAAGCACATAGCTTGATTAAAACGAAGTCTTCAATTTTGCTTTTAATCTGTCTGTGTGCTTGTAAGAGAGTGTCTGACTTTGTGTTGTGCAGCTCAGGGAACGATTGTTATTTTTGGTGGCATCACTGAAGATTAGAGCAGCAGCTAGCAATACACTTTACCCCCTACGCTGCTCTACTTTTATAACAATAAATGGTAAAGTCCTGCAGGGTATAACACGTGTGTGTAGGGAAACGTAATGTACTATACAGAGGCACTATAAAAACCATATGCAGCAAATATGACAACGTCCACTACAGCTATGAGAAGTGATGTCTGTTTGCTGGTTGCAAGTAACCCCTTACTGACTTAAATACACAACATAAAAGTATAATATTTGTACTGTATGCTTTGCAAAACTAAAATGTGCATGGCATGGGTGATATTTGAAATAGAATCATTTTTGCAATATATTTCCGTTAGCAAAAATGCTTCTAGAAAAAGTTATTACTGATTTTCAGCAGCATACGCACATATCCTGTGTGGGTCAATGCACCAATATTCAAACACTATGCATGCGCAGAGAGGTGGTGTGCATTGCTTCTGTTCTAAAGATATAATTTGTGTCATTCTAGCCACCAGTGCTGACTCTCTGAGAAGGTGTGGTGTTTAAATACTGATGCACGAGGCCTCACAGAATATGTGCGTGTGCAGCAGAAAAACAGTGATAGCTTTTATTAGAAGCATTTTTGCTAATGGAAGTATATTGCAAAAATGCTTCTATTTCACATTGGAATACACCCATGCAGATTTAATTTTTGACCTTTCCATCCCTTTAATTTTAAAGCTTATATCTAGATCCTGCACTGGCTTTGTTTTAAACCAGGGTAGTTTTCTATATAAATACTTTTCTATGGCCTTCTTTCCATTGAGGTGGTAAAGTTTTGGAAACTTTGGATAAAAACATTTATCTCCATTAAACTCTATGGGAAATTGTTTACAAGTGGCTTGTTTACCCTTATTTGAATACCTATACTTATATAGGTACTTAAAGTTTCTGGACTTAAAGGGACAGTCTACTCCAGAAAGTTTATTGTTTATAAAGATAGATGCATAACCAGCACTGTTATATTAATATACTTGTTACCTCCGTGATTACATTGTATCTAAGCAGACTGCCCCCTTATTTCAGTTCTTTTGACAGACTTGTATGTTAGTCAATCAGTGCTGACTCCTAAATAACTCCACATGAGTGAGCACAATGTTATCTGTATGGCACACATGAACTAGCACTGTCTAACTGTAAAAAACTGAAAATACACTGAGATAAGAGGTGCTTTTTAACAGTCTAGACAATAGTTTGAGACTACATAGGTTTAACTTTCAGCAAAGAAGACCAAAAGAACAATGCAAATTTGATGATAAAAGTAAATTAGAAAGTTGATTAAAATTGCATGCCTTATCTAAAAAAAATTACACTCCTGTTGCGGTGTAGAAGAGATAACTATTAAAATTACCATTTTCCATTGTTCTCTCCAAGTATTGGGCTTTGGTTTACAAACAGATGTAAGATAAGGAAGCAAGTATGTGTAAATATAAAAATACTGTGCACATTTTGTTCATGGAAGTAAATTGGAAAGTTGTTTAACAATTTATGCTCTATCTGAATCATGAAAGTTTAATTTTGACTTGAGTGCAGATAAATTAACAAGAAAATTATTTTACTCTTTTAACAGCATCTAACTTGTCACTGATAGTATATGACTTTTGCACACGTTTTGGTACCGGTTTGGACTCCATTTTGGGGTATAGGTACTGTTTTACCTATGTAATTCAATCTGGGCAGAGCAGAGCAGATTAAATATACCGGTATATTTTTTATTTAAGATAATACCTGATTTTCACCCCACCTAGGATCAATGCTATGTTTTCATTATTTGGAATCCAGCCGGTAACTTGCAACTCCAAGCAAAGCTATACTTATACGTATTTTATTGGAACATCTGAGCTGCCTGCAGGGGATTGGTTGGAGGAATTTGATTGACATAGAGCACACCAATACAGTGAAGATCCTGACTGGATGTAGGCTATGGAGCTTGAGTGTAAGGCTCAGGCATAGGGAAGGCTGCCGCATTGATTTACAGAGCTTTTTGGGCAGACTGTGTCCCTGTGTGACTCGAGTCGTCAGGATACATAACAGGTTTGTGTTAGTAAAATGCTTCACAGTTTGTACGGTAGGTAGTAGAAAAGATGTTCAGGGGCACCAGGCTTAATCTATAAAACTTTGATTTATTGGTAAAGTACGGTACAATTTAAAACCAGCAAACTAGCGATAAAATGCAATAAATGCAAATAAACAAACAAAGTGTGCCAGACAGGAGGGTGAATGGCAGACCCGCTAACATGTTTCTGCATCAAAGTTTTATGGATGAAGCCTGGTGCCCCTGAACATCTTTTCTACTACCGGTACCTAGATTGCTAAGGGGAAGGAGAGCACAGGCGTATATATGGCGTATATATTAGGATCCGTCCCAGGGGAGCCATTAGCATTTGAGAGTGCAGGGCAGGTGACCGGAAAGAATCGAGTGGGTGTGACGTCATCTGGGGACGCGGGAGGTTGATGTAGGGAGAGGAAGCACACTGTAATAGGACAGACAAGCTCAAGGAGTGAGTCCGGGGCGAGACATCGTATATGCTGCCTTCTCCTCCTTAAGATGACATTGCACAGATTAAAAAGACCGGTAAGCCCTTTTTGCCCGTCTTGGCCGCTCAGATAATGTTTAACCCCATATAACCGCCCACCTAAAATAAGCGCCCATGGGTGGCTTATCGGGTGGGCGGGTTTCCGGAAAACCCCGGTACTATACATTCCTAAGTTCTTCACATAGAAGAAAATGTTATTTTTAATTTATATATATGATTTTTTAAACATATTTCTATACCTTTATTTATATGAATATATACTATACTATACTATACTATATATATATATATATATATATATATATATATATAGACAACTGTAAAGAACTTGATCCCAGGCGAGGTATTTAAAAGCACAAAAAGTCTTTATTAGATTCCACTTGTGGTAAAAGCATAAGGAGGTACCAAAACACATAAAAAGAATATTCACACGAAAGCATAGGCTAACATGTTTCGGCCTGATGCCGTAGTCGTAGCTGGAGTAATGCAAGCGTGTGAAGCATTTAAAGGGACATCTGTTCAATGATAGGTCAAATAGAAACCAATCATGAACCTTCATTTTAAGTGTGTGTGAATTCAGACATTTAACCCGTTAGTTGACAAAAAGATACATAGAAAACTTTGCACATCGTTTTTTCATAAATACAAAAATGCATACTTAAATTATAGACATTTTAGCCTGAAGGACAATTACATGAGTAATGTACATAAACTTTTAAACTTAAGATCTATATGATACTTAGTAATTATGTATCGAGTTAATAAATAAATAAATAAATCAAGTCAAAGGGAGCAATGCAAAAGAAGCAATACTATTGCTGATACATATATATATGGTCAAACTGGTACAATTACGAGTCTATACAACATGATAAAATGATCAAAATTCTGCATATGGAATGGAATATCGTAAGCATGGAAATAATAATAATAAATAAATTGAAAAGGCTCAATTCCGTATAGAGCTAAAATAAAACTTTTCCTTTATTAAAATATCCAATGCTTATGTTGATAACCACCCTCAATCTCTGTATGCAGCGCAGTGTTCATACACACTGTTAAACCGGTTTTCACAGTTAAATAAGTGGGGGTAAACAGATAAATAAATGAAATGTCAATCAATACAAAACAACTCTCTTATTTTGGTTGGTATCAATAAACAGTAATAATGAAAATATACTAGAATGGAAGGACGTTAGTGTAGATTACAGCATAATAATAATAGTCATATGTGGCTGTACGTGTATACACTAGTGAAAAATGAGTATAACACATTTTAGTATTTGTATTTTGAAATTTGTAGTTGTATTTGGTATTGAATATTGACTGAATATACAATCAGCCCAAAGGTGGACACAGATATGATAAACCTGATCTATTTCCAATAATTGATTAAGTCATATTCTGAGTTGAGGCCCTTGGGCACGCGTGTTTGCAATCTAAAGATCCAAAACATTTCGCGTTTCCCCAAAGCCTCATCTCTATTACCACCTCTAGGGGGGTGTTTAACCCATTCAATGGCTTGCCATCTTAATGTCCCTTAAATGCTTCACACGCTTGCATTACTCCAGCTACGACTACGGCATCAGGCCGAAACATGTTAGCCTATGCTTTCGTGTGAATATTCTTTTTATGTGTTTTGGTACCTCCTTATGCTTTTACCACAAGTGGAATCTAATAAAGACTTTTTGTGCTTTTAAATACCTCGCCTGGGATCAAGTTCTTTACCGTTGTCTAAATTTGCACCAGGATTTCCTAGTGCGAGGAGAAGCTCGCAGATTTAGCACCACCTGTTGACACGCTGGATTCACCTATGCTGTTGCCTGGTTACGACAGCAATCAAGTCGATTGGCCGTGACAAGGTCACGTGAGAGGACACTCCTCCCGGCACCACAGCGGAACGCCGTATTTGAACAAACAGAGAGCCAAAGGATTTCGGAGATCACGGTGGTTGTTCCAGACGCTGGAGGCACTAGGAGAGCGGTGAGTGGGCACAGCATATCGCTGTAATTGGGCATAGATTGCTCTAGGAGGTCCCACTAAGCACCGCTAGTGTCAGTAACACCGGGGATAGAGTCCGCCTCTGTTTGTTTGTTTGCATCATTGCTGTTTGATACTGCATTACCAAGTGAACTATCACATATCACAGGAAGGAGATACATATCACGCTGAATCTTGCTTACAGTTTTACACCCTTTTGTGCAGTTTATTGAACTTCTTTCCTTTGATTATATATATATATATATATATATATATATATATATATATATATACTTTTTTTCTAAGTAAAGAACATTGGAATTGAAAGTATTTATATTCAAAAACATTAAAACACATTAAAAATGATTGAAAAATATATTTCTTTTCTAAGATATGGTGAGTCCACGGAATCATCAATTACTAGTGGGAATATCACCCCTGGCCAGCAGGAGGAGGCGAAGAGCACCACAGCAAAGCTGCTATATATGTCCCTTCCCTTACCCATAACCCCCAGTCATTCTCTTTGCCTCTGTTCATGGAGGAGGTGAAGTTTTTGGTGTCTGAAGAAGATTGGATTTCTTTTACTTCAAGCAAGATTGTATTATTTTGAAAGCAGAGTAGGTTTGCTCTGATCTTTCCTGTCAAGTCTGGGTCTAGCCGTACTCCACATTAGTCTCTTTAGTAGGGCAGTGGTGGCTTTAAAGCAGTTAGGAACTTGTAAGTTGTGCCTTTCTGTGTTTTCCTAACATGTTGCTGCCCTAAGTGTAGAAAGCCAGAGTAAGTTTACTCTGTCTTTTCTTGTTTCCACAGGTCCCTGTGAGGAGTGGCATCCTCTCATACCGGGTGAGCTGGCCTCCTGCCGGACAGCTGAATGTGCAGGTAAGTGCCTTTTATCTTCTGGGGCTAGGAAGCTGGCACTGCAGGGGCTTAGGCCTCTCTGTATTTTATTTGGGACAAGAGATCCTGAATAAGGACATTTTCTGGCAGTGAGCAGGCACTTTTGTTGTGATTGGGGAGATGTAGGGTTAATCTACTTCAGGATGGAAGGGGTTAATCCTAATTTGGGGCTCAGACTTATTTATATTCTAATCTGGGTATTTAATGAGGAGAACAAAATATTGTTGTAAATACATTTTTATGTTCTGTGGAATTAGTAATTCTAATGGGGAAGAGCGATCTTTCTGACACTTTTGTTTTTGATCAGGGAGAAAGTAGAGCGGCGCTGGGTTTTTTTTTGTTAGTTTTTAGTTAAAAGGGAGAAGTGAATCCAGAAATGAGATGTTGAACTAGTTGCGAGTATTGTATTCTTTATGGTCGGATAAATCGTTATGTATGCACGCTTCATCTTCATGCCGTTTTTTTGTTCCTGCCTCCTTCTTCTCTGAGACGGAGCGACGCCATTTTAGGCTATTGGGGATCCAGCCTGTAGCCCCGCCTTGCTCTCTGGTTGAGTATTGGAGCGGGGCTTTTATGGTGCCAGTTTGTTATTTTTTTTTTTTATTTAGATGCCTCATTAGACTAATACTTAAATGCCTCACTAAACAAAATCTTTATTTGATTGCACAAATAGTATGTTCATATTTTAAATCCCTTATTAAAGCTACATGCACTGTTTTGATAATTATCAGTATTATTTTATTTCGTCTTTATTTAAGACTCAATCTGGGACAATATGTTCTTGACGGAGCAGGGATCTGTTCTTAAGTATAAATTAATTTGAATTTTTCTATAGATGTTTTTCTACCAGAATAACTTTTGGATTTTTTTTTAGAGGATATTCTTTTTGTATTGCTTGTTTAGCATAAGATGTCTAAGTAAGCAGTATAATACTTGTCAGTTTCTGGATTGATTCCCTATACGGGGGGAGGGGGGGGGGAATTGAAAAACTATTGTGTGTACATATAGTTTGTTGCCTCTGCTGAACTTCATTTCTCCCAGGATGATGCTGATAGATATTGCATCAGCTTCTCCTATACGTCCTAAGCCTTATTGGCATCACAGGCAGTGCCATGTGGTTCCTCTTTACCTCACGGAGGAGTGCATTTGTTTGCAGATTTTACAGTTCAGGTATTCTCTGCGATACTTGTTTTCCTTTGAGCCTCATGTCTCCCAGGTTGATGCTGTTTAGGCAATGCCACAGCTTTCTCATTTTATGTTCCAAGCCTCTATGGCATCACATGCAGTGCCCTGCGGTTCCTCTCTATCTCCTGGAGGAGTGTATTTGCCTACAGATTTTGCAGTTCAGGTATCCTCTGCGAATTTGTCTGTTTTTTTCCTTACCTACAAGGAAAATGCAAGAGGACATTTAAGGTTCAGATGTAAGGTTTCTGCTCCTTTTTCTGCTATGCAGTTCATGCTCTATCCTAAGTCTGGTGAGGAGAATTTTCCGGTAGTTTCAGAGGATGAAATCTCAGATTTGGACAGTATAATTCCTTCATCTGATGCTGAAGTCATATCCTTTAGATGTATGCTTGCAAATCTCGTGTACTGTTATAGGTGTTTTTTAGCTACTTGGACAACATCAATATCCCTGTTGTTGTCAACCCTTGGAAGTTTTCTAAACTTGATCATTTCTATGATGTTCCCTCCTTTGAAAAAATGTTTATAGATGTGCTATGGAAATTTTCACAGGTGTAGGAGAAGCTAGGTATTCCTTTCTCCCTGTCTCCCGTCCTTTCAGAGAACTTTGATCCCTATGGAGGCTAGCTGCTCCTTCATGGTTCCATGGATAAGAAGCTGGAGGTTTAATTGTTCATTTAGAGCAATGTCTTGTCTTATTAGACTTGTTATACTAGCCGCCAGGAATTGTGGCTGAAATCTTTGGTCAGCTGGGAAGCCTACCTGTGGTTTAGTGGTACAGCCTAGGTTTTATAGTTCTGCAGTTGCAGATTCAATTATTTCTGTTTCTTCCATATCCACGCTCCTAGTGTCTCCTTTTTAAGGATGAGACCTTGTTTGGGTCATGCCTTTTTTAGTCCAATCTAAGTTTTCCTCACAGGGGCAGATTTCTCTTTCTAGATTATCTGCAATCCAAGTAGGATGAGAGGCATTCCTTGACCTGGATTCAGGGTCTTCATCTCTGGGAGTGACAGTTCCAGTCCCAGTTTGGGAATGGGATATAGGTATTTACCTCAAGTATCTCAGATTCTGGCCTTCAAAGTAGTATCCTTTCTCATTTGATTCAAGAGGGCCTGTTCATAACGAACTTAGACCTGAGAGATTTATTGTTCCTTTGATTGGAATCTTTTCTAGTTTTCTGAGTTTGCGCCATCCCAGTCAGACCTTTAGGTCGTGGGATATTGCAAGTGTGTTTTTCTGGACAATATATAGTTCAGGTATCATCCTGACTTTGAGCTAACTCTCTTTTAAGAGATCTTGTCCAATCTTCTTTTCCAGGGATGGGAAATGAATCTGGAGAATTCCCTTGTTTCATCCACAAGGGACTACCGCGATAATACCCTGAATGCACCCAATTTCGTTTGATCTCGGAAGTTATGCAGGGTCAGGTCTGGTCAGTACCTGGATGGGAGACCGCCTGGGAACACCAGGTGAAGGAGATGTCTATCAGTGGTCAGAAAATCAAGGATTTATTCTTTTTTCCCCACACTGCAGTCTACTGTCTGGCCAACAGCAAGCTCTAGCGGCCGGTAGATAGCTTAGCCATCTTGCAACCAGGAGGTTGGGAGTTTAGATTTAGCTGCAGTTGATTTTTCTTCACTTTTCTGTGACTCTGTGTATGGAGGAAATTGGTCTAATGGTATACGTGGACATCATTCCTTTTGCTATTTTCCATGACATGGAGAGCTTTCTGATCTGTCTTAAAGGATAGATTTAGATAAGATGACAAGAGACTTTCTTCCGTAGTATTTTTTCAGGAGTATCTATCTCCGGGTGCGTGCTTCTGGGGATATTCTTGGGTGATGTGACCACGGATGCCAATCTGCTGGGCTGGTAAGCTGTCTGGGTCTTGTTTAAGGATTATGGGCTTGGAAGTGTCTGCTCTCCTCTTAAACAACTTGGAGTTGAGAGCAATTTGCAATGCTCTAATGACTTGGCCTCAGTCATTCCTAGCTTGGTTCCAGTCGGTTAATATCACCTCAAAAGTTTATATCAACCACTAGGGAGGAACTAGTGGTTCCTTAGTCTTGTAGGAGGTAACTTGGATTGTTCAGTGGGTGGTAGCTCACATTTGATGTCGGTCATCCACTTTCCAGGGGTGTTCTCTAGGTAAACCCTCACATGGGGTTTCCAGGAGTTGGCTTCTGTGGGCGTTTTGACAGAACGCCAAGTTTCAAAGGTACGGTTCATGGTCATGTGATCTGCAGACCGTCCTGATAGATGTTCTGACGTTTATCTTTAATTTCAGTCTTGCATACCTTTTTCCTCTGTTTGTTCTCTTTCCACGAGTCATTACTCATATTCTCAGGTGAGAGCGGCAGTGATTTTATTAGCCCCTTTGTGGCTTCACAGGATCTGGTATGCAGACCTAGTGTAAATGTTGTCTCTCCAGCTTGGAGACTACCTCTGAGAAAGGACTTCTGATTCTTGGTCCTTTCCTTCATCTAAATCTCTGAAGCTGCCTGTTTGAAGATTGAATGCTTAGTTTTGTCTAAGGGGGGGTTTTCTGAGTTGGTCATTGAGACTAGGACTCAGGCTTGCATGCCAGTTTCTATAAAGATTTGCCATAAGTCATGGCATAAATATCATTATTGGTGTGATTCTCTTGGAGTAGAGTCTGGATTCCTAGAATTTTTTTTTATCCTTTCTCCAGGGTGGTCTGGAGAAGGGTTTGTCAGTCGGTACCCGGAAGGGTCAGTTTTCTGCATTATCTATTTTGTTACATAAGCACCTGGCGGACGTGCCAATCTTTTTGTCAGGGACTGGCGTACATCAACATAAATAAGAAGAGAGAAGCGCTCATCCTGGGAATGAACAATAGCATAATAGCTTGTTCTATGACTAGTTACCACCCTAGAAGCAGCCTCTTTTTGCTCAATATGTGCCTTTCACAGAGAAGAGCTTTCCTGTAACATATCAGTCTGATCCTGACTTAACAGTACAGTCCAGTCCCGAAATACCAGGAAATCTCTCTCTGAACAAGAGATACGGCAAAACCCCAGACGTACGTTTTGGCCTAGTGTGGAGCTTGTCAGTGAGGTGCAGCCATATCCCTCTAGGCACACTGAGCAACGGGTCCACGTCTGGATTCCCACATCACACTTAGGGAGACTTCCCTAAGAGTCATAATTTGCATAAATATAAAGAGAGAAGCGCTCAACCTGGGAACGAACAATAGCATAATAGCTTGTTCTATGGCTAGTTACCACCATAGAAGCAGCCTCTTTTTGACAATATGTGCCTTTCACAGAGAAGAGCTTTCCTGTAGCATATCAGTCTGATTCTGACTTAACAGTCCAGTCCCGAAATACCAGGCAATCTCTCTCTGAACAAGAGAAACAGCAAAACCCCAGACGTATGTTTCGGCCTAGTGTGGGACTCGTCAGTGAGGTGCAGCCATATCCCTCTAAGCAACACTGAGCAACTGGTCTACATCAGGCCTGTGTTTAAGTCAGTTGCTCCCCCTTGGGGTTTTACCCTTGTTCTTAAAGTTTTGCAGTAGGCTCTGTTTGAGCATTTACTTTCCATAGATATTAAGTTGTTATCTTGGATGGTTTTGTTTCTCATTGCTATCTTTTCTGCTTGGAGAGTCTCGGAGCTCTCAATTTGGCAGTGTGATTCACCTTATCTTATCTTTCATGCCGTCAAGGTGGTTATTCGTACTAGTTAGGTTTTCTTCCTAAGTGGTTTCGGATAGATATATTGATCAGGAAATTGTTGTTCCTTCTCTGTGTCCTTATCCTTCTTCTCATAAGGAGCGTTTGTTGCACAACTTTGATGTTGTGCTTGCTTTTATTTTCTATCTTCAGGCGACTAAGGATTGTCGCCAGTCTGTTGTTTGTTTGTTTCGCTGGGAAACATAAAGGTCAGAAAGCTTCAGCTACTTCTCTTTCTCTTTGGTTGAGTAGTATGATGCGTTTGGTTTATGAGACTGCTGGACAGCAGCCTCCTGAGAGAATTTCAGCTAATTTCGCTAGGGCTGTCCCTTCTTCTTGGGCTTTCAGGAAGGAGGTTTGTGTGGAGCAGATTTGCTGGGCTGCAACTTGGTCCTCTCTGCATACTTTTTCAAAATTTCCAAATTTGATACGTTTGTCTTAGCTGAGGCTTCTTTTGGGGGCTAGGTTCTTCAAGCAGTGGTGCCTTCTTTTTAGGTTACCTGTCTTGTCCCTCCCTAATCATCTGTCCTCTAGCTTGGGTATTGGTTCCCACTAGTAATTGGTTCCCACTAGTAATTGATGATTCCGTGGACTCACCATATCTTAGGAAAGAAAACATAATTGATGCTTACCTGATAAATTTATTTATTTCTGGATATGGTGAGTCCACAGCCCACCCTTTATTTTAAGACAGTTATTTTTAACTAAAACCTCAGGCACCTCTACACCTTTTGTGTTATCTTCTTTTTCCATTTCCCTTCAGCTGAATGACTGGGGGTTATGGGTAAGGGAAGTGACATATATAGCAGCTTTGCTGTGCTACTCTTTGCCTCCTCCTGCTGGCCAGGAGTGAAATTCCCACTAGTAATTGATGATTCCGTGGACTCACCATATCCGGAAATAAATTTATCAGGTAAGCATAAATTATGTTTTTAGGGTATTTTTACATATATGTATATATATGTGTATTTATGTGTTTATTTGTATATATGTTTGCACATACATATTTACACATATAAACACCTAAATACACATGTATACTCAGAAATACACAGACACACATATAGATAGCTAGATAGATATAGCCCTTTCTAGTCAAACAACTTGCCATATACCATATCCCATTTAAAGGGATAGGAAAGTCACAATTAAACTAGCATTATTCAGATAGAGCATGTCATTTTAAGACACTTTTAAATTCACTTCTATATTCAAATGTGCTTCGTTCTCTTAGCATCCCTTGTTAAAAAATGAATACGCACATATCATACACTAGTGGGAGCTGCTGCTAATGGGTGCCTGCACACATTTGTCTCTTGTGATTGGTTAAATAGGTATTTTCAGCTTCCTGACAATAGTGCAAATCTGTCCCTTCAGCAATGTTTAACAAGAGAATTAAGAAAATTTGATAATAGAATTAAATTGGAAAGTTGTTTAAAATGGTATGTTCTATCTGAATCATAAAAGAAAATTTTGGGGTCTACTATCCCTTTAACCTTTTTTTTTTTTTTTTTTAACAATTTAAGCCATTTAACCCCCTTTGAAGAGGTTAAACACAAACCGCTAGATTTAGAGTTCTGTGTTAGCCGTCAAAACCAGCGTTAGGGGCTCCTAACGCTGGTTTTGGCCGCCCGCTGGTATTTAGAGTTAGTCATGAAAGGGTCTAACGCACACTTTGCAGCCGCGACTTTTCCATACTGCAGATCCCCCTACGCCATTTGCGTATCCTATCTTTTCAATGGGATCTTTCTAACGCTGGTATTTAGAGTCTTGGCTGAAGTGAGCGTTAGAAATCTAACGACAAGACTCCAGCCGCAGCAAAAAGCCAGGAGTTAAGAGCTTTCTGGGCTAACGCCGGTTCATAAAGCTCTTAACTACTGTGCTCTAAAGTACACTAACACCCATAAACTACCTATATACCCCTAAACCGAGGCCCCCCCCACATCGCTGCCACTCTATTACATTTTTTTAACCCCTAATCTGCCGACCGCACCCCGCCACAACCTACGTTATCCCTATGTACCCCTAATCTTCTGCCCCTAACATCGCCGACCCCTATATTATATTTATTAACCCCTAATCTGCCCCCCCCCAACGTCGCCGCCACCTACCTACAATTATTAACCCCTAATCTGCCGACCCGACCTCACAGCTAATATAATAAAGTTATTAACCCCTAATCCGCCTCACTCCCGCCTCAATAACCCTATAATAAATAGTATTAACCCCTAATCTGCCCTCCCTAACACCGCTGACACCTAACTTCAAGTATTAACCCCTAATCTGCCGACCGGACCTCACCGCTACTCTATTACATTTATTAACCCCTAAAGCTAAGTCTAACCCTAACACCCCCCTAAGTTAAATATAATTTTTATCTAACGAAATAAATTAACTCTTATTAAATAAATTAATCCTAATTAAAGCTAAATAAACCCTAATATAGCTACAATATAAATTATAATTATATTATAGCTATTTTAGGATTAATATTTATTTTACAGGCAACTTTGTATTTATTTTAACCAGGTACAATAGCTATTAAATAGTTAATAACTATTTAATAGCTACCTAGTTAAAATAATTACAAAATTACCTGTAAAATAAATCCTAACCTAAGTTACAATTAAACCTAACACTACACTATCAATAAATTAATGAAATAAAATACCTACATTTATCTACAATTAAACCAAACACTACACTATCAATAAATTAATTACATAAAATACCTACAAATAAATACAATTAAATAAACTAACTAAAGTACAAAAAATAAAAAAGAACTAAGTTACAAAAAATAAAAAAATAATTTACAAACATTAGAAAAATATTACAACAATTTTAAGCTAATTACACCTACTCTTAGCCCCCTAATAAAATAACAAAGCCCCCCAAAATAAAAAAATGCCATACCCTATTCTAAAATACAAATAGAAAAGCTCTTTTACCTTACCAGCCCTTAAAAGGGCCTTTTGCGGGGCATACCCCAAAGAATTCAGCTCTTTTGCCTGTAAAAAAAAACATACAATACCCCCCCAACATTACAACCCACCACCCACATACCCCTAATCTAACCCAAACCCCCCTTAAATAAACCTAACACTAAGCCCCTGAAGATCTCCCTACCTTATCTTCACCACGCCGGGTATCACCGATCCGTCCAGAGGAGCCTCCGAAGTCTTCATCCAAGCCCAAGCGGGGGCTGAAGAAGTCTATCATCGGCTGAAGAGGTCCATCATCGGGCTGAAGTGGTCCATCATCGGGCTGAAGAGGTCCATCATCGGGCTGAAGTCTTGATCCAAGCGGACGCTGAAGAGGTCCATCATCGGGCTGAAGTCTTGATCCAAGCGTGCACTGAAGAGGTCCATCATCGGGCTGAAGTCTTCTATCAAGCGGCATCTTCAATCTTCTTTCTTCCGGATCCATCTTCATCCCGCCGACACGGAACATCCATCCTGGCCGACGACTTCCCGACGAATGACGGTTCCTTTAAGGGACGTCATCCAAGATGGCGTCCCTCGAATTCCGATTGGCTGATAGGATTCTATCAGCCAATCGGAATTAAAGTAGGAAAATTCTGATTGGCTGATGGAATCAGCCAATCAGATTCAAGTTCAATCCGATTGGCTGATCCAATCAGCCAATCAGATTGAGCTTGCATTCTATTTTATATAAATATAAATATTCTATTTTCCTACCTTAATTCCGATTGGCTCATAGAATCCTATCAGCCAATCGGAATTCGAGGGACGCCATCTTGGATGACGTCCCTTAAAGGAACCGTCATTCGTCGGGAAGTCGTCGGCCAGGATGGATGTTCCGCGTCGGCGGGATGAAGATGGATCCGGAAGAAAGAAGATTGAAGATGCCACTTGATAGAAGACTTCAGCCCGATGATGGACCTCTTCAGCGCACGCTTGGATCAAGACTTCAGCCCGATGATGGACCTCTTCAGCGCCCGCTTGGATCAAGACTTCAGCCCGATGATGGACCTCTTCCGCCCGATGATGGACCTCTTCAGCACGATGATGGACTTCTTGAGCCCCCGCTTGGGCTTGGATGAAGACTTCAGAGGCTCCTCTGGACGGATCGGTGATACCCGGCGTGGTGAAGATAAGGTAGGGAGATCTTCAGGGGCTTAGTGTTAGGTTTATTTAAGGGGGGTTTGGGTTAGATTAGGGGTATGTGGGTGGTGGGTTGTAATGTTGGGGGGGTATTGTATGTTTTTTTTACAGGCAAAAGAGCTGAATTCTTTGGGGCATGCCACGCAAAAGGCCCTTTTAAGGGCTGGTAAGGTAAAAGAGCTTTTCTATTTGTATTTTAGAATAGGGTAGGGTATTTTTTTATTTTGGGGGGCTTTGTTATTTTATTAGGGGGCTTAGAGTAGGTGTAATTAGCTTAAAATTGTTGTCATCTTTTTCTAATGTTTGTAAATTATTTTTTTATTTTTTGTAACTTAGTTCTTTTTTTATTTTTTGTACTTTAGTTAGTTTATTTAATTGTATTTATTTGTAGGTATTTTATGTAATTAATTTATTGATAGTGTAGTGTTAGGTTTAATTGTAGATAATTGTAGGTATTTTATTTCATTAATTTATTGATAGTGTAGTGTTAGGTTTAATTGTAACTTAGGTTAGGATTTATTTTACAGGTAATTTTGTAATTATTTTAACTAGGTAGCTATTAAATAGTTATTAACTATTTAATAGCTATTGTACCTGGTTAAAATAAATACAAAGTTGCCTGTAAAATAAATATTAATCCTAAAATAGCTATAATATAATTATAATTTATATTGTAGCTAATTAGGGTTTATTTTAAGTATTTAGCTTTAATTAGGATTAATTTATTTAATAAGAGTTAATTTATTTTGTTAGATAAAAATTAAATTTAACTTAGGGGGGTGTTAGTGTTAGGGTTAGACTTAGCTTTAGGGGTTAATAAATTTAATAGAGTAGCGGTGAGGTCCGGTCGGCAGATTAGGGGTTAATACTTGAAGTTAGGTGTCGGTGATGTTAGGGAGGGCAGATTAGGGGTTAATACTATTTATTATAGGGTTAGTGAGGTGGATTAGGGGTTAATAACTTTATTATAGTAGCGGTGAGGTCCGGTCAGCAGATTGGGGGTTAATAAGTGTAGGTAGGTGGCGGCGACATTGGGGGCGGCAGATTAGGGGTTAATAAATATAATATAGGGGTCGGCAGTGTTAGGGGCAGCAGATTAGGGGTACAAAGGGATAACGTAGGTGGCGGCGGTGTACGGAGTGGCAGATTAGGGGTTAAAAAAATATGCAGGGGTCAGCGATAGCGGGGTCGGCAGATTAGGGGTTAATAAGTGTAAGGCTAGTGGTGTTTAGACTTGGGGTACATGTTAGTGTGTTAGGTGCAGACTTAGGAAGTGTTTCCCCATAGGAAACAATGGGGCTGCGTTAGGAGCTGAACGCTGCTTTTTTGCAGATGTTAGTTTTTTTTTCAGCTCAAACGGCCCCATTGTTTCCTATGGGGGAATCATGCACGAGCACGTTTTTGAAGCTGGCCGCGTCCGTAAGCACCGCTGGTATTGAGAGTTGCAGTGGCGGTAAATTATGCTCTACGCTCCCTAATGTGGAGTTTACTCCTCATTTGCAGCTAAAACAGCATCCAATCTTCTATGAAGGCTTTTCACAATATTTTGGAGTGCGTCTATGGGAGTTTTTGCCTATTCAGCCAAAAGAGCATTTGTGAGGTCAGGCATTGATGTTAGTTGAGAAAGTCTGACTCTCTTTTGGAATTCTATTTTTTCCCAAAAAGTGTTCAATGGGGTTGAGGTCAAGACTCTGTGGAGGCCACAACAAACTGGTCAAACCTTGTCTTCATTGATCTTGCACAGGGCACATTTACACTGTTAGGACAAAAACAGTTAACAACCCAAACTACAGGGGTAAGAGAAAGTGGGAGGGTCGGGTAGGGGCACTGTAGTGGTGAGCCGACAGGTTTGGATACAATAACCACATGATCTTAAGCCTCTGAATGGCTACAGTACCTTACTATTAGGATATCAAATTTCGAGGAAGAATGCGGTACTACCCCACTCAAAGCGGGGGACTCACCCAGCGAATTGGTGGCTTTCCTAAAAGTGGTTTTCCAGGACACCAAACCAAACTGTCACGATCCAAGCCTTCAGTCCCATATGATGACATCAGGGAAAACTGCAGCGAGGGACACTGGTGACTAGTGGTATCCAACAACGAAGAAATGAAGAAGTCCCAGCATAGCAGTTAAAGTAAAATCAACTTTTATTCCAAACTTGTTAAAAACAGCACACTGGTAAAAATGAATACAGTAGCACTAAAAGATAGTCTAACGCGTTTCAGCTCTGCAAGCCTTATTCATAGACCTAGAACACGTCTCGCAGAGCTGAAACGCGTTAGACTATCTTTCAGTGCTACCCTTTTCATTTTTACCAGTATGCTGCTTTTACCAGGTTTGGAATAAAAGTTGGTTTTACTTTAACTGCTACGCTGGGATGTCTTCATTTCTTCGTTGTTGGATACACATTCACACTGTTGCCACAAAGTTGGAAGCACCAAATTGTCTAAAATGTCTTTGTATCCTGTAGTATGAAGATGACCCTTCACTGGAACTAAGAGGCTTAGCCCTAACCTGAAAACAGCTTCAGACTATTATTCATTCTTCACCAAACTTTACAGTACACAATATGCTTTCTGGTAGGTAGCATTCTTCTGGCATCCTCTACACCAAAATGCTTTCATCAACCTGCCAGATAGTGAAGCATGATTAATCACTCCAGAGAACATGTTTCCACTGCTCCAGAGTCCATGCTTTACACCACTGGGCTCTTTATGGCTGGTCTCTTTTTGCTCCCAGACTTTTCCACTTCACAACAATAGCATTTATATTTTACCAAGGTAAAATTAATATATATATACACACATATACACACACATAAATATACATACTCAATGTGCAAGTGCTTTGTTATGCAATTAGTAGGACTTTAGCAACTCTACTTTTGACTATGGAACCCTGTGTGCCCCCCATGTTTACTTCTGATTTGCTTTTAGTTTTCCTTAAAACGTATTAACCGTAAAAAAAACACACATGAAAAATAAAGATTGCTATTGTAGTTATACTAAATCAGATTAACAGACAAGGATATATTGTGGTTATGGGAATTTATATACTTTATAATAGTTGTCTGTGTCTGCTTTAGAACATCTCTAATGCTTTACGTAGAAGCAGTACTGGACAGTTATCAAATTTATGGAAGGGGCAGCTAAATGTATATTTGCCTGTGTAACAAAAAATACTAGCACAGGCCCAGGTTTTGTTATGTTAATGGTTTATGAAACCCCCCAAAAATATTTTGTTATTCAGACAGAGCATACAATTTTTACTTCTATTATTTTATTCGTTCTCATGGTATTCTTTGTTGAAGTGATACCTAGGTAGTTGTCTGGAGAATTACATAATAAGAAATAGTGCTGCCATTTAGTGCTCTTTAATAAAGATAAATTGTTGCAAAACTGCTGCCATATAAAGCTCCAGACATGTACACACTCCTAAGATTACATCCCTGCTTTTCAATAAAATATACCAAGATCATGAAATCATAAAAGACACATTTTGGGTTTCATGTCCCTTTTGTCTCTTCAGATAGAACAATATTAGTCTTGACAATCTATCAGACAAATAAAAAAGGACTAACAGTGGCCATTCTGGGATGTTCTTGAGGCTTGGTTGGTATTTTATACCTAAACTGCGATTCTGCATGTGGGACTAAAAAATACACCATTACCCTAATGAAGTATCTCATCTTGCGGTGGTGTTTTACTATATCGAATCTGACAAGGTTGTCTCTTCATTTTTTTTACTGGAGCTTTTTTCTTTTCTTCTTTAGCATATATTAGTTTTATAGAGTCTGATTTTTTATTGGTTTAGTGATGTTTTTAAAACATTTTTGTGATGCTGGTATCCTTGACAGTGGTTCTGTGCCAAGGGAAATTAAGATAGAAGCAAGTCCATTGATTTTAATGGAGCTGACCTTTGTGCTCACTTCTCAGATGAGGATTGTGTACAACTTCTTTGAATCTCACCATTTTCCAGCAATATATTAGGTTTACAAACAAGTTTAATTAGATCTATGCCATTGAGTGTGCTACATGTTGTAACTGATTTACAAGCCAGCTACACTGAGAGAACCTGACCTCTTTATTGTTACATAAGAGTTTTGTTTTGTTTTTTTTCTGTTGAGCAATTATTATCAGTTTAATATAAATTATTCCTCTTTTAATCAAATAAATAGTACTTGTTTTTAATGAACAGACTAAATGCTTGGCTCACTGCGAGTGTGGCTTGATAAACAGTAATTATCTTGTATGTGTTGATAAAACGGAAGAGATAAAATCATGGCCGCTGTTAAGAAAACAACATCACCTATAAAAGTAGACAACTCCACTGAGAGAACTGAACAGCATCAAGCATTATAAAAATATATACTATCTCTCACACTTCAAACAATGATCAATGGACTGAGAACAGTATAATTCAAATGTTATCCAACAATACTAAACATAAGTAAAAGAGGGACTCGCACAACAAATGGAAACAGTAAACTAAACAGTGTCTGAATAATACTTTCAGCAAATCGCTGCCTTTGCAAATGGAAGTTCATAACCATTGTTTGTACAGCACTATGGATGCTAGAATACTAATCAGTATAGCACAGAAGCCATAATAACAGAAATAGAAAAAAACTAGCTTTCATATAAATATCAGCAGAGCCACATTATAGTGATGGGGTCGCTATATATAGACAACCTTGTCAGTAATGGTTTGTGTGCAATCAAATGCTCAAAAATAAAAGTCCCACAGTAATAATAGTCAAGTAACAACAAAATCTATCACTTTCTATAGGAGCCAATAAGCACCCAGACACCATGGGAAAGTGGCCCCTGCTCACCAATAGGCTCGTAGGCACCTTAGTAAAGTGACAAACAGGGGACACTTTCCCGGCGTGCCTGGGAGCCTATTGACAAGCAGGTGCCACTTTCCCAGGGCGCTTGGGCATGTTTTGGTGAGCAGGCAACACTTTCCTTGGGCACCTGGAAGCCTATTGGCATTGGCAAGCAGGGGCTAATTTATCCATGGTGCCTGTGTACCTATTGGCAAGCATGGGTCACTTTCTTTGGGTACTTTGGCACCTATTGACTAGCAGGGACCACTTTCTTGGGGTACTTTTGTGCCTATTGGTGAGCACGGACCACAGTGAGTCTTGGCTCCTATTGGTGAAGAGAGGCCTCTTTACCAAATTGCCTGGGCACCTTTGGCAGTCCAGGATTTATAGTCCATGTGCCTGTATGGGCACCAAAATCTGCAGCGCCCCCGCACTCCTCGCTGTGACTGCAACCTTAACTAAGATGCTGCTGGTAGTGAAATAAAAACACCACATGTGTGAAAGGTGCCTGTAGGCACATGCCTACTCTGCCTTTATATAAATCAGGCCCTGCCTATCAGTAAACAGGGGCCACTTTCCTTGAGTGTCTGGGTGCTTAATGGTGAGCAGGTGCTACTTTCCCACGGTGCTTGGGCATGTTTTGGCGAGCAGGGTCCCATTTCCTGGGGTGAATAGGAGTCTATTGGTGAGCAGGGACTATTTTCCCAGGGTACCTGTGCACCTAATGGGGAGAAGACGCTGACACTTTCTTAGGGTGCCATGGTTTTTAAAGCTAAAAAAAAGTGCACAGCTAATTTGATTTTCTGAAAACTATTTGCCTTTAGATGGTTTATAAAGCTGAAAACAATCCTAAAATTACTATTTGCCTGAAAATGACTGTTTGCCCCTCAATCTTTATTCTGTGAGTATGACACCAGCAGCTTAGTGCTGTAGCCTGGCTGTCTGGCTGAGATGCGCCAACATTTTATTTAGAATGACTGAGCATTTAACTTATCTATAACCTAGAGTTATTTGTTTTAATGTGCTCACTACAAATTACTAGAAACCATTATTATTATTATTACTACTATTATTAATAAAATTGTATTTATTGAATAATTCTAACTTTTTATTTGCTTCAGTTAAGTAAACATCATCACAAGTACCACAGTATTTAGAATGACTGGGCATTTAACTTATCAACAACAGAATATTTTTGTGTTATTACTGTGAATCATTAAATATTATCATATTTATTGAGTAATTCTACCTTAAAAGCCTTTTTATTTGCTTAATTATTTTATAATCTCTTTCTGTTCCATTTGTTTAATATATTTTGCTCTATGTAACTTCCCTTTCTTTTCTTTTTTTTTCTTTTTTTTAAGGACTACCAAACTAATGATAATGATCAAGCTGTTGTAGAGATTTGCATTACTCGGATCACAACTGCAATCAGAGAGACTGAGTCTATTGAAAAGCACAGTAAAGCCCTGGTATCTCTGTGGGAATCATGCTTAGAACGCAATTTAAAATCTGCTGCAAAAGATGAAGACACCCCTCATGCAAAAATTGCATCTGATATTATGAGCTGCATTTTACAAGTAAGTAATGTTTAAATGTCTCTACCAAGGTGTCCCATTTATATTGACTCACAAGAAAGTAATGTTTGTTGCCTGATGCCTGAAAAAAACATATTGTAGTTATAATTCATGAGTTTAACCCCTTAATGACCACAGCACTTTTCCATTTTCTGTCCGTTTGGGACCAAGGCTATTTTTACATTTTTGAGGTGTTTGTGTTTAGCTGTAATTTTCCTCTTACTCATTTACTGTACCCACACATATTATATACCGTTTTTCTCGCCATTAAATGGACTTTCTAAAGATACCGTTATTTTCATCATATCTTATAATTTACTATAAAAAAAATTATAAAATATGAGGAAAAAATGGAAAAAAACACACTTTTTCTAACTTTGACCCCCAAAATCTGTTACACATCTACAACCACCAAAAAACACCCATGCTAAATAGTTTCTAAATGTTGTCCTGATTTTAGAAATACCCAATGTTTACATGTTCTTTGCTTTTTTTGTAAACTATAGGGCCATAAATACAAGTAGCACTTTGCTATTTCCAAACCATTTCTTTTCAAAATTAGCGACAGTTACATTAGAACACTGATATCTTTCAGGAATCTCTGAATATCCATTGACATGTATATATTTTTTTTTAGTAGACAACCCAAAGTATTGATCTAGGCCCATTTTGGTATATTTCATGCCACCATTTCACCGCCAAATGCAATCAAATACAAAAAATCGTTCACTTTTCACAAATTTTTTCACAAACTTTTGGTTTCTAACTTAAATTATTTACAAACAGCTTGTGCAATTATGGCATAAATAGTTGTAAATTCTTCTCTGGGATCCCCTTTGTTCAGAAATAGCAGACATATATGACTTTGGCGTTGCTTTTTGGTAATTAGAAGGCCGCTAAATGCCACTGTGCACCACACGTGTATTATGCCCAGCAGTGAAGGGGTTAATTAGGGAGCATGTAGGGAGCTTTTTGGGGTAGTTTTAGCTTTAGTGTAGTGTAGTAGACAACCCCAAGTATTGATCTAGGCCAATTTTGGTATATTTCATGCCACCATTTCACCTCCAAATGCGATCAAATTAAAAAAAACGTAATTTTTTTCTCAATTTTAGGTTTCTCACTGAAATTATTTACAAACAGCTTGTGCAATTATGGCACAAATGGTTGTAAATGCTTCTCTGGGATCCCCTTTGTTCAGAAATAGCAGACATATATGGCTTTGGCATTGCTTTTTGGTAATTAGAAGGCCTCTAAATTCCGCTGCGCATCACACGTGTATTATGGCTAGCAGTGAAGGGGTTAATTATGTAGCTTGTAGGGAGCTTGCAGGGTTAATTTTAGCTTTAGTGTAGAGCTTAGCCTCCCACCTGAAACATCAGACCCCCTGATCCCTCCCAAACAGCTCTCTTCCCTCCCCCACCCCACAATTGTCCCCGCCATCTTAAGTACTGGCAGAAACTCTGCCAGTACTAAAATAAAAGGTATTTGGCCCTTTTTAAAAAGAAAAAGAAAAAAAAGCATATTTTCATATGCTGATGTGTAGGATCCCCCCTTAGACCCCAACCTCACTGATCCCCCACCAAACAGCTCTCTAACCCTTCCCCTCTGCCTTAATGGGCGCCGTCTTGGGTACTGGCAGCTGTCTGCCAGTACCCAGTTTTGTAAAAAAATGTGCCTTTTTTAAAAAAAAATGCCCTTTTCTGTAGTGTAGCTTCCCCCCCCCCCACCAAGACCAACCCCCAACCCCTTCCAGGTCCCTTAGATTACATTTTTAATATTTACATTTATTATTTTTTTTTAGCTTTTAACTTTTTTTTTTTTCTGTAGTGTAGCGGTTCCCACCCACTCCCGCCCCGTGCACGCGCCCGCCCGGCACCCCCGTGCACGCGCGCGCTCCCGTGCGCGCCCCCGTAGATCCCGCCCCCGATCCCGCCCCCCTCCACTTCACACAGAGCACCGTCGGCCGCCCACCCGCCTCCCACGTAAGCTCCCACCCACCAACGATACCGGCCATCGATGTCCGGTGCAGAGAGGGCCACAGAGTGGCTCTCTCTGCATCGGATGGCCAAGGGGGGTTATTGCAGGATGCCTCCATATCGAGGCATCACTGCAATAACCGGAAAGCAGCTGGAAGCGAGCAGGATCGCTTCCAGCTGCTTTCCAGACCAAGGACGTACGCCACACGTCCTCGGTCATTAACTGTATTTTTTTTAGTACGTGTGGCGTACGTCCTTGGTCGTTAAGGAGTTAAAGTCTTTTTATTTAAAATAAACTAATGTAAAAAGTTATGGATGTGATTCAGATTTTAGCTTTTTATGTTCACATTGATCGCAGTAGCTTCAAGTTACTCATGGGTAATTTATTAGCATGAGATATTTAAATTACATTCATTAAAGGGATAGTCTAGTCCAAATTAAAATGTCACAATTCTGATAGGGCATGCAATTTTAAACAATTTTCCATTTTACTTTTATCATTAAATTTGCTTTGTTCTCTTGGAATTCTATGTTGAAAGCTAAACCTAGGTAGGCTCGTATGCTAATTTCTAAGCCCTTGAAGGCCGCCTCTTGACTCAGGGCATTTTGACAGTTTTTCAAAGATAGACAGAGCTAGTTTGTGTGTGCCATATAGATAACATTGTGCTCACTCTCATAGTTACTTATGAGTCAGCACTGATTGACTAAAAATGCAAGTCTGTCAAAAGAACTGAAATAAGGGGCAGTCTGCAGAGGCTTAGTCACAAGGTATACACAGAGGTAAAAAATATATTAATATAACCGTGTTGGTTATACAAAACAGGGGAATGGTTAATAAAGATATTGAAGCCTATTTACTAAAGGTCTTGTGGACCTGATCCGACAGTGAGGATCAGGTCCGCAAGACCTTGCTGAATGCGGAGAGCAATACGCTCTCCGTATTCAGCATTGCACCAGCAGCTCACAAGAGCTGCTGGTGCAACGCCACCCCCTGCAGACTTGCAGCCGATGGGCCGCCAGCATGGGGCGTCAATCAACCCGATCGTACTCGATCGGGTTGAATTCCGGCGATTTCTGTCCGTCTGCTCAGAGCAGGCAGACAGGGTTATGGAGCAGCAGTCTTTGTGACCGCTGCTTCATAACTGCCATTTCTGGTGAGTCTGAAGACTCGCCAGAAACACGGCCCACAAGCTCCTTACGGAGCTTGATAAATGGGCCCCATAATCTATCTTTTTAAACAATACAAATTCTTGAGTAGACTGTCCCTATAAGACAAAAATGCAACAATGTGTGTATTGTTTTGAAATAGGGAGGTGTAACCTATGGCCCAAGGGTGATTTCGTATAGCCCTCAATCCTATGTCTAAGCATGCAAACAGGCATTAAGCATGTAGTGCTGATTTACATATTGCACGTGCAGGGAAGCAAGTAGTGCTTGTTCTCACCTCTCCCCACCTAACAGGCATCTGCTCACCTGCCTTCCCTCTATTACGGCATTCCCTTATACACAAATACTTGCAAATGTGTAAAAGTCCTATGCCTGCGGAAGGGAGCTTATCTCCCAGCTGGTGCAGAGAGTAAAATAACACTGCAAACAACATACCTGCTTTTGTTCCTCTAAAATTATTTGCCTTATGTTCCATTTTTGCATGAGATTTAACAAAGCAGAGTAGAATAGGCCAGATAATAAATCACCCAGTTTACAAGGTCCATCCTGTTTTAGAATGTAAGGGCTGGATCACTGAATCTTCCCTCTATTACTTACCACTTCTTTGATCTCTGCGTCTGAACAGCCGTACAGGAAGAAGCACATAGATAAAGCAGTTTCCTTATCTTTCATGTTACTATTATTTAGCACTTAAACTTCCAAAGTTTTTAGAAAGGAAGAAGGGGGCAATGGCACTACTGCTTTATACTTAAAACCATTCAATAACCCCTAAATGTAAGAAAAGTTAGTTTATGTGTATAGGGGGTGTAAGTGCTGTGTGTATTTTTAGAAACTGCACAGGTACAAGAGAGGAAAGAACCTTCCTCTGGAAAAGAATACACATATAGCACTCTGGGTTATAAACTGATTGGCAGCTAAATTAGCTGATATAATATAAACAGCTTACATAAAGATTAAACTTGTGGGCCAAAAGGGAGTTAAAACTTAGCGTTTATTAAGTTAAAAATAAAATAAGAAATATAATAAAAACACACTTAGGAACCTTGAGTAGTATAGTAGGTATTCATGTGGAGTTAAATATGTATATGGTCCGCTGATAGGTTAGGAACAAACTTAGGTAAATTAGCTTGAGTTGTGTGGTTAATTATATTACCTCTGGGTAACTTATAGTCAGTACCTGGTTAAACTTAGTGTCTGACTGAAGCAAAGTTTATATGTAATGAATCATATATTCCATGATGTATGCTATTTGAAACTGACAAGGATAGTAAACAAACGTAACAGTGTTGCGTGTATGTATCATATCGTATGTCACTTGATGCATTAATACTATACCTTTAATAGAGCAAAAGGCTCATGGAATGCCTGTTACACTTATACTATTACTTTATACTTATTGGATTTGACAAAAATACCCAAATTGAGTAGCGAAATTGACCCTTATAGTTCCACAATAAATAAATACGCAAAAGGTATATGAGTAAACAAGTTAACAAACTGTGAAATAAAGTTGGTAGAACTCCCCTTGTTTTGTGATTTAATCGCTAAACTCAATTGTGCTATAATAGGGTTAAAGCATAAAGTCGCAATAATTGTTTCTTCAGTTTACTCAATATGCTAAAAAGTCTAACCCGGTAAGCCCAGAGTGAACAAACTGTGTATATTGACTAAGCCACTGCACAACCATGTGGTAAGGTTTAAAGTAATCAAGGATAGCCTAAGACTAACTAAAACACAGGAACTCCTAGGACTCCTCACCATTACCCTAGCGTCCCTGACATGTTTCACTGTGAACTGCTGGGTTGTCGGCTTTTTATAGCGTGTTCGGTCACGCCCACTGATGAGATGTCATCGAAATGCGGAGTATCCATTGGATATTTTTGTCATCCTCCTATTCTGCAACTTGCACTATTCACGAGGAGGTTAATATGATACATGGGAATTTATTAGCAACGAAATTTCAAAGCTAGTTATATCAGTTTGAGAAAAGCTGGCCGAAGCAATAGCGTTAGGAGTTAAGTTGTTACTATAATTTCAAATACAGGTTTATGATGTAAACAAATCATGTAGAGGTATTGCATCGACTGGTTGGAAAAAGTTAGATAGTTCGGGTTGGATTGTTTCGGGGTTACCCCCGTCCTCAGACAAGATTACAAATGATAACAGGACTGATAATAAATAGAAAGTGTGTGTGTGCGCTTACAGCTAAGGGGTTAATAATGATCAATGCCTATATAGGTATACTGTATGGTATATATGAGTATTTGATGAGCCACTATATAGTGTAAAATGAATATAGCATCACAATTTGATAAAAAAGGATTAAAAAAGAGAAGGAGTATATCGCAAGCTAATCAATATTAGTCTGGTTTCCCCCATCACCCATAAGGAGACTTCCCCAGGGTCATAATAATTTGCATACAAAGAGAGAAGCGCTGGTCTAAAAGAGGCTGCTTCCGGGTGGTAAATCGCCATAGAACAAGCCACTGAGCTGTTGTTCGTTCCTGGTAGAGCGCTTCTCTCTTTGTATGCAGATTATTATGACCCTGGGGAAGTCTCCCTATGGGTGATGGGGAAACCAGACGTGGACTCCTTGCCCAGTGTGCTTAGAGGAATGTGGCTGCACCTCACTGACGAGGCCCATAGGAGGCCGAAACGATTGTCTGGGGTTGTCATGTTCCTTGTTCAGAGGAGAATTGCCTGGTATTTCGGGGCTGGACTGACCTTACTTGGCGGGATCAGACTGATATACTTCAGGAAAGTTTTCTTCTGTGAAAAGCACACTGGTCTAAAAGAGGCTGCTTCCGGGTGGTAAATCACCATAGAACAAGCCACTGAGCTGTTGTTCGTTCCTGGTAGAGCGCTTCTCTCTTTGTATGCAAATTATTATGACCCTGGGGAAGTCTCCCTATGGGTGATGGGGAAACCAGACGTGGACTCCTTGCCCAGTGTGCTTAGAGGAATGTGGCTGCACCTCACTGACGAGGCCCATAGGAGGCCAAAACGATCGTCTGGGGTTGTCATGTTCCTTGTTCAGAGGAGAATTTCCTGGTATTTCGGGGCTGGACTGACCTTACTTGGCGGGATCAGACTGATATACTTCAGGAAAGTTTTCTTCTGTGAAAAGCACACTGGTCTAAAAGAGGCTGCTTCCGGGTGGTAAATCGCCATAGAACAAGCCACTGAGCTGTTGTTCGTTCCTGGTAGAGCGCTTCTCTCTTTGTATGCAAATTATTATGACCCTGGGGAAGTCTCCCTATGGGTGATGGGGAAACCAGACGTGGACTCCTTGCCCAGTGTGCTTAGAGGAATGTGGCTGCACCTCACTGACGAGGCCCATAGGAGGCCGAAACAATCGTCTGGGGTTGTCATGTTCCTTGTTCAGAGGAGAATTGCCTGGTATTTCGGGGCTGGACTGACCTTACTTGGCGGGATCAGACTGATATACTTCAGGAAAGTTTTCTTCTGTGAAAAGCACACTGGTCTAAAAGAGGCTGCTTCCGGGTGGTAAATCGCCATAGAACAAGCCACTGAGCTGTTGTTCGTTCCTGGTAGAGCGCTTCTCTCTTTGTATGCAAAATATAAAGGTCTATATTTCATAAATAAAAGAACAAGGAAGGATTAAAAATTAGACTTTCTAATGTGGCTTCTGAGATTAATGTTGTTGACAACGCTGATAATGTAGACCTAGGAGACTTAATGTCTAAATTAGAAAACTTAATGGTTAAGGAACTAAAACAAAATATTGAACTTGTGTTTTTAGAAAAATATATTACCAATAAACTGATACCGAGAGGTTAAAGATTGGAAAAGAAATGCACTTTTGAACTTATTGAAGAACACAATATTGAATTTTTCTAAACCTTAGAGAAAGCCTCATTTGGTTTAATAGAAATACTTAAGAAATCTAGGACAGCTAGTTTAGCTGACTTTAAAACAAGAATAGATACAATTAAAGAGAAAATAGAAAACCACCAGGATAACGATATATTTATAAATAAACAAAAACAAATTATTGATAATCTCAATGATACCAGTAAAAATATATTAACAGTTAAATGGCGGAAACTAAATAGGGACCAACAGGTTTATCACCAGAGTATTACTCCTCCAGAAACTTTAGAAATTCTGGTAAATCAGACAAGATAGAACCTAAACAGTATCCATATGAGACTGAGAATACAGGGAGTGCAGAATTATTAGGCAAATTAGTATTTTGACCACATCATCCTCTTTATGCATGTTGTCTTACTCCAAGCTGTATAGGCTCGAAAGCCTACTACCAATTAAGCATATTAGGTGATGTGCATCTCTGTAATGAGAAGGGGTGTGGTCTAATGACATCAAAACCCTATATCAGGTGTGCATAATTATTAGGCAACTTCCTTTCCTTTGGCAAAATGGGTCAAAAGAAGGACTTGACAGGCTCAGAAAAGTAAAAAATAGTGAGATATCTTGCAGAGGGATGCAGCACTCTTAAAATTGCAAAGCTTCTGAAGCGTGATCATCAAACAATCAAGCGTTTCATTCAAAATAGTCAACAGGGTCGCAAGAAGCGTGTGGAAAAACCAAGGCGCAAAATAACTGCCCATGAACTGAGAAAAGTCAAGCGTGCAGCTGCCAAGATGCCACTTGCCACCAGTTTGGCCATATTTCAGAGCTGCAACATCACTGGAGTGCCCAAAAGCACAAGGTGTGCAATACTCAGAGACATGGCCAAGGTAAGAAAGGCTGAAAGACGACCACCACTGAACAAGACACACAAGCTGAAACGTCAAGACTGGGCCAAGAAATATCTTAAGACTGATTTTTCTAAGGTTTTATGGACTGATGAAATGAGAGTGAGTCTTGATGGGCCAGATGGATGGGCCCGTGGCTGGATTGGTAAAGGGCAGAGAGCTCCAGTCCGACTCAGACGCCAGCAAGGTGGAGGTGGAGTACTGGTTTGGGCTGGTATCATCAAAGATGAGCTTGTGGGGCCTTTTCGGGTTGAGGATGGAGTCAAGCTCAACTCCCAGTCCTACTGCCAGTTTATGGAAGACACCTTCTTCAAGCAGTGGTACAGGAAGAAGTCTGCATCCTTCAAGAAAAACATGATTTTCATGCAGGACAATGCTCCATCACACGCGTCCAAGTACTCTACAGCGTGGCTGGCAAGAAAGGGTATAAAAGAAGAAAATCTAATGACATGGCCTCCTTGTTCACCTGATCTGAACCCCATTGAGAACCTGTGGTCCATCATCAAATGTGAGATTTACAAGGAGGGAAAACAGTACACCTCTCTGAACAGTGTCTGGGAGGCTGTGGTTGCTGCTGCACGCAATGTTGATGGTGAACAGATCAAAACACTGAGAGAATCCATGGATGGCAGGCTTTTGAGTGTCCTTGCAAAGAAAGGTGGCTATATTGGTCACTGATTTGTTTTTGTTTTGTTTTTGAATGTCAGAAATGTATATTTGTGAATGTTGAGATGTTATATTGGTTTTACTGGTAAAAGTAAATAATTGAAATGGGTATATATTTGTTTTTTGTTAAGTTGCCTAATAATTATGCACAGTAATAGTCACCTGCACACACAGATATCCCCCAAAAATAGCTATAACTAAAAACAAACTAAAAACTACTTCCAAAACTATTCAGCTTTGATATTAATGAGTTTTTTGGGTTCATTGAGAACATGGTTGCTGTTCAATAATAAAATTAATCCTCAAAAATACAACTTGCTTAATAATTCTGCACTCCCTGTAGACATACCCATACAGAAGAGAGGTCTTCAAATGAGGATCAGAAACCCAATGAGTATTACCCCATACAGAGACATAGAGGATGGTACAATAGAAACAACACTCAAGGAATACAAGACAGAAGCTACTATAATGAGAATACTTCTCATTCACAAGGTTTTTTGGATAGAAATGAACAACACCAAAATAGATGGACACATAGGGATAACCACTTTTTTACTTCACCAGGACATAATAGACACACATGAAAGAAGAAATGTTCATTTTGAGAATAAAGCTCAAGATTATAGACACAACAGATTTGAGAATAACAAAGAAGATAATTATCACTTTAGAGAACATAGAGAGAACATATCTGTAAATAAAGATTATTATAATTTTGGAAAACTCACACAATACACTTATGAACCACGGTATAGAGATTATATTACAAAAAACTATGAGAATCACCACACAGAGCAAAGAGAATTCTTTAGAGGGAATAGGCCAAACCACCTAAAGAAAAAAGAATTGTCCATTCCTATAAGAAATAGATTTCAACCGATAGCTGCACAAAAAGACATAATAGAGGATTTACGTATTGATGAAGAGTCAAACAGACCCAGTACTTCTGAGGATTTTTTAGGTATAGGCACTCCACAAGATCAAAGAAGAACACGTTCAAAAAGAAATATAGAGGAACTAGGGGAAACAGAAGGGGAAAGAAATGTACAATCCAAAAAGAAATGGAAATAGAAAAAATAGGCATATTTAGGCCTAGATTTGGAGTTTGGCGTTAGCCGTGAAAACCAGCGTTAGAGGCTCCTAACGCTGGTTTTAGGCTACCGCCGGTATTTGGAGTCAGTGATTAAAGGGTCTAACGCTCACTTTTCAGCCGCGACTTTTCCATACCGCAGATCCCCTTACGTCAATTGCGTATCCTATCTTTTCAATGGGATCTTCCTAACGCCGGTATTTAGAGTCGTTTCTGAAGTGAGCGTTAGAAATCTAACGACAAAACTCCAGCCGCCGAAAAAAAGCAGGAGTTAATAGCTTTCTGGGCTAACGCCGGTTCATAAAGCTCTTAACTACTGTACCCTAAAGTACACTAACACCCATAAACTACCTATGTACCCCTAAACCGAGGTCCCCCCACATCGCCGCCACTCGATAAAATTTTTTTAACCCCTAATCTGCCGACCGCCACCTACGTTATACTTATGTACCCCTAATCTGCTGCCCCTAACACTGCCGACCCCTATATTATATTTATTAACCCCTAACCTGCCCCCCACAACGTCGCCGCCAGCTACCTACAATAATTAACCCCTAATCTACCGACCGCAAAGCGCCGCCACCTACGTTATACTTATGTACCCCTAATCTGCTGCCCCTAACACCGCCGACCCCTGTATTATATTTATTAACCCCTAACCTGCCCCCCACAACGTCGCCGCCAGCTACCTACAATAATTAACCCCTAATCTGCCGACCGCAAAGCGCCGCCACCTACGTTATCCTTATGTACCCCTAATCTGCTGCCCCTAACACCGCCGACCCCTATATTATATTTATTAACCCCTAACCTGCCCTCCACAACGTCGCCGACACCTGCCTACACTTATTAACCCCTAATCTGCCGAGCGGACCTGAGCGCTACTATAATAAAGTTATTAACCCCTAATCCGCCTCACTAACCCTATCATAAATAGTATTAACCCCTAATCTGCCCTCCCTAACATCGCCGACACCTAACTTCAATTATTAACCCCTAATCTGACGACCGGAGCTCACCGCTATTCTAATAAATGTATTAACCCCTAAAGCTAAGTCTAACCCTAACACTAACACCCCCCTAAGTTAAATATAATTTTAATCTAACGAAATTAATTAACTCTTATTAAATAAATTATTCCTATTTAAAGCTAAATACTTACCTGTTAAAAAAAATACTAATATAGCTACAATATAAATTATAATTACATTGTAGCTATTTTAGGATTAATATTTATTTTACAGGCAACTTGGTAATTATTTTAACTAGGTACAATAGCTATTAAATAGTTAAGAACTATTTAATAGTTACCTAGTTAAAATAATAACAAAATTACCTGTAAAATAAGTCCTAACCTAAGTTATAATTAAACCTAACACTACCCTATCAATATATTAATTAAATAAAATACCTACAATTACCTACAATAAAACCTAACACTACACTATCAATAAATAAATTAAATACAATACCTACAAATAACTACAATTACATAAACTAACTAAAGTACAAAAAATAAAAAAGAACTAAGTTACAAAAAATAAAAAAATATTTACAAACATAAGAAAAATATTACAACAATTTTAAACTAATTACACCTACTCTAAGCCCCCTAATAAAATAACAAAGACCCCCAAAATAAAAAAATGCCCTACCCTATTCTAAATTAATAAATTTAAAAGCTCTTTTACCTTACCAGCCCTGAACAGGGCCCTTTGCGGGGCATGCCCCAAGAAAATCAGCTCTTTTGCCTGTAAAAAAAAACATACAATTTTTTTCCCTCGAATTCCGATTGGCTGATAGGATTCTATCCAATCAGCCAATCAGATTGAGCTCACATTCTATTGGCTGATCGGAACAGCCAATAGAATGCGAGCTCAATCTGATTGGCTGATTGGATCAGCCAATCGGATTGAACTTGATTCTGATTGGCTGATTCCATCAGCCAATCAGAATATTCCTACCTTAATTCCGATTGGCTGATAGAATCCTATCAGCCAATCGGAATTCGAGGGACGCCATCTTGGATGACGTCCCTTAAAGGAACAGTCATTCGTCGGGAGACGCCGGAAGAAGAGGATGGATCCGCGTTGGCTGCTTCAACATGGACCCGCTCCGCACCAGATGGAAGAAGATCGAAGATGCCACTTGGATGAAGATGTTTGCCGGTCCGGATGTCCTCTTCTTGCCGGATAGGAGGAAGACTTTGGACCCTCTTCTGGACTTCTTCAGTGGATGTCTAGCCCCCGCTTGGGTTGGATGAAGATATCGGAGCCAGGACCGATCGGTGATACCCGGTGAGGTGAAGACAAGGTAGGAAGATCTTCAGGGGCTTAGTGTTAGGTTTATTTAAGGGGGGTTTGGGTTAGATTAGGGGTATGTGGGTGGTGGGTTGTAATGTTGGGGGGGGGGTATTGTATGTTTTTTTTTACAGGCAAAAGAGCTGATTTTCTTGGGGCATGCCCCGCAAAGGGCCCTGTTCAGGGCTGGTAAGGTAAAAGAGCTTTTAAATTTATTAATTTAGAATAGGGTAGGGCATTTTTTTATTTTGGGGGTCTTTGTTATTTTATTAGGGGGCTTAGAGTAGGTGTAATTAGTTTAAAATTGTTGTAATATTTTTCTTATGTTTGTAAATATTTTTTTATTTTTTGTAACTTAGTTCTTTTTTATTTTTTGTACTTTAGTTAGTTTATGTAATTGTAGTTATTTGTAGGTATTGTATTGTATTTAATTTATTTATTGATAGTGTAGTGTTAGGTTTTATTGTAGGTAATTGTAGGTATTTTATTTAATTAATTTATTGATAGGGTAGTGTTAGGTTTAATTATAACTTAGGTTAGGACTTATTTTACAGGTAATTTTGTTATTATTTTAACTAGGTAACTATTAAATAGTTCTTAACTATTTAATAGCTATTGTACCTAGTTAAAATAATTACCAAGTTGCCTGTAAAATAAATATTAATCCTAAAATAGCTACAATGTAATTATAATTTATATTGTAGCTATATTAGGATTTTTTTTACAGGTAAGTATTTAGCTTTAAATAGGAATAATTTATTTAATAAGAGTTAATTAATTTCGTTAGATGTAAATTATATTTAAGTTAGGGGGGTGTTAGTGTTAGGGTTAGACTTAGCTTTAGGGGTTAATCCATTTATTATAGTAGCGGTGAGCTCCGGTCATCAGATTAGTGGTTAATAATTGAAGTTAGGTGTCGGCGATGTTAGGGAGGGCAGATTAGGGGTTAATACTATTTATGATAGGGTTAGTGAGGCAGATTAGGGGTTAATAACTTTATTATAGTAGCGCTCAGGTCCTCTCGGCAGATTAGGGGTTAATAAGTGTAGGCAGGTGTCGGCGATGTTGAGGGGGGCAGATTAGGGGTTAATAAATATAATATAGGGGTCGGCGGTGTTAGGGGCAGCAGATTAGGGGTACATAAGGATAACGTAGGTGGCGGCGCTTTGCGGTCGGCAGATTAGGGGTTAATTATTGTAAGTAGCTGGCGGCGACGTTGTGGAGGGCAGGTTAGGGGTTAATAAATATAATATAGGGGTCGGCAGTGTTAGGGGCAGCAGATTAGGGGTACATAGGTATAATGTAGGTAGCGGCGGTGTACGGAGCGGCAGATTAGGGGTTAATAATATAATGCAGGGGTCAGCGATAGCGGGGGTGGCAGATTAGGGGTTAATAAGTGTAAGGTTAGGGGTGTTTAGACTCGGGGTACATGTTAGAGTGTTAGGTGCAGACGTAGGAAGTGTTTCCCCATAGGAAACAATGGGGCTGCGTTAGGAGCTGAACGCTGCTTTTTTGCAGGTGTTAGGTTTTTTTTCAGCTCAAACAGCCCCATTGTTTCCTATGGGAGAATCGTGCACAAGCACGTTTTTGAGGCTGGCCGCGTCCGTAAGCAACTCTGGTATCGAGAGTTGCATTTGCGGTAAAAATGCTCTACGCTCCTTTTTTGGAGCCTAACGCAGCATTTTTTTGAACTCTCGATACCAGAGTTAATTTTATGTTGCGGCCAGAAAAAAGCCAGCGTAGCGTTAACAGCCCATCTACCGCCAAACTCCAAATCTAGGCCTTAATCTTAGTAAGAAGGTACTTTCAGATGAAGAATCAAGAGTATTAAAATTGGGCCTAACCTTCGCACTTACAACCAAATTGAATAAATTCGAAACCCACATTCACATTAAACAATTCGTAAGACAATTAACCCTTAAGAGACACTTTATTAAAAACCCCTTAGAAAGACAAGTCAACAAAACTTCAGAGACATCTAATGAGATTGTACACACTCTACTAAAACCTAAATCTATGTTCTACCCGTACCAAAGTAAAGGGAGTAACATTGAAGTCTTTGAAAGACTAGTTTTATCTTAAGTAACGAAATTAAATGTAGAAGATAATAGTAAAATTAAATACAATATGACTAAGAAAGAGAGGTTCTAACTCAATTGCAAAAAAATAAGGACGGAGGATTGGTCATTATGGATACTTGTAAATACATTGTGGAGGCCAACCGTCTACTTAATGATACAGACACCTACAAGAAATTAAAATTAAACCCCATGAACAAAATTAACACAAAATTACATGACATTTTAAAAACAGCTAAGGAAAATAATCTGATTAACATCAAAGAATTTAATTTCATTTATCAAAAATATCCTAAAATGGCTATGTTTTATTTCTTACCCAAAATTCACAAAAACTTAACATATCCGCCAGGACGCCCGATAATTTCAGGCATTTCTTCGATTTGCTCTAACCTTTCCCTTTATGTTGATACACAACTCCAGAGTTATGTACAAAAGTTACCTTCATACCTTAAAGACACTACAGAAGTGTTAAATTTATTGGAAAATCTTAAATGGCAGGATGATTACATTTTGGCGACGAGCGATGTGAGCTCGCTTTACACTAGTATCCAACATGACAAAGGTATTGCAGCTGTTGATTGGTTCTTAAAAAGTGAAAATAGTATGCAATTGAAACATAAGCAGTTTATTTTAGAATGTATCGAATTTATACTTGGTAATAATGTGTTTGCATTCAATAGTAATTTATACCTCCAAGTACAAGGTACTGCAATGGGCACGAGGTTTGCTCCCAGCTATGCTAACCTGTTTATGGGTAAATGGGAGTACCATTTTATCCAAGAGCATAGACTGGGAGCAAATCTCGTGCTGTTTAAAAGATATATAAACAATATCTTGATAGTGTGGAAGGGGAGTGAAGAAAGCCTGATTACTTTTTTGAAGACATGAATCATAATGATCTGAATTTAAAATTCACAAATACACTAAGTAGACAAGAAATTACTTTCCTCGATTTGGATATATATGTAGAACATGGTGAACTAGCTATGAAAAACCATTTTAAAACAATAGATGCTAACAATTGTATCCCAACACACAGCTGTCACCTGAAACGTTGGATAGACAACATCCCTAAGGGACAGTTCCTCCGAATAAGGCGTAATTGCTCCAAACTTTCTGACTTTAATTCACAAGTTAAAATCTTAGAAGATAGATTTTTAGAAAAGGGAAATGACCCAGAGATATTGAAGACAACGATTACTAAAGTTAGAAATATGGAAAGGCGAGATATACTTTCTAAAGCACCAAAGGTTAAAACCAATCCAAATGAAACCCTGAAAGTACCTTTAGTGACTAATTACAACTGTCACCATAAGTATTTAACAAAAATATTAAATAAACATTGGCACTTAATTAATTTGGATCCCATTATAGGAGACATTATTTCTGAATATCCCAACATTGTTTTTAGGAAAGCCACCAACATCAGAAATATACTTGCGCCTAGTGATTTTATGAAAAAAACACAACAATTTAAGATGCAAGATAGAGACCTATCAGGAAATAAATTGTGGGGATATTAACCCTGCTATAGCTGCAAAGCATGTCAACACAGCACTAAGTGCAAGGAATATACATCTACTAACACAGGCAAAAATTATAACATTAAAGAGACTATCAGATGCAGCGACAAAGGTATTATATACCTCATCCAATGTACATGTGGGAAGCAATACTTGGGGGAGACCTCCAGGATTTTACGTACAAGGATTAGGGAACATCTTAACCTAATCAAGAAGGGCGATCAGGAAACCAGATTATATGAACATTTTAGGATAAAACATCAGAACAACATTAATGACCTTAAATATTGGGGTATTTGTAAGATCACTAAACCTTGGCGAGGGGGAAACTATGATCGCTTGCTTCTTAGCAAAGAAGCAGAATTAATTTATGAGCTACAAACATTATACCCTCAAGGTCTTAATTCTGAGCTGGACCTTAACCCTTTTATTTTAGATTGCTGAATCACATTATTCCACTCCAGTATACTTTCTTTTTCTTTTTGCAATATACGTATAAAGGGTTTATGATACACTATTTATGAGGATTTATGAGCAATGTTTTAGGGACTTTTTTTAACTTTTTTAATATCACGCCTTATTCTAATATAGTATATTTTCTTTTTTGCCATATACTTATTAAGGGTTTATAATACACTATTTTATACTATCTATAAGGAGTGATGAGCAATGTTTTAGAGAATTTTTTAACTTTTTATGAAATATTAAAGTATCCATGAGGGTACTCATATATTTTATGAGAATATACATTAGCTGGTTATATAGATGGAATATTTAGGGTTAATATCGATTTAACAACATATTTTAGTTGTCTAATTTTTAATCTTTTTTTCTTCTATTTATGAAATATAAACCAATATATTTAGCATATCACTAACATTTAGGGTTAATATCGATTTAACAACATAACTTGTTGTCTAATTTTTAATCCTTACTTGTTCTTTTATTTATGAAATATAGACCTTTATATTGTAATAGCTAGTATATATATATATATATATATATATATATATATATATATATCATATACGTTCTCCATTTTAGACTTTAGAGTTATAGTTTTATATTATTAATTCAAGAGATGAATATAAGAGACTGTAATATATACTCTGTATAGATTGTTACACAGCTCATAATTATGCATTCACATTGGCAATATGGACAAGTACACCTTATATCATATCCACCTTTAGAAGAGAGATGTTTGAAAAGCAGCAATTTGTTTTGACCAATCACAGAATATCTAAGTATTTATAAAGGAGTCAATTATCAATCCCAACCATCTTGATAAAGCCATTGTATATGGCGAAACGCGTCAATGGGTACAGATTGATGTCACAAGAGTAATTTCACTCTACTATTTCAAAGAATTGCGATAGATTCGCTAAGGAACTACTTTCGATCCTCTAAACACTCTGCGCAGAGTTACAGACTTTGGATACAGAACGGATCTACTTTCGGAAACGACCTACGCACCTGTGACGTCACCAGCTGCACGGAGCTGCCCAAGACACCTGTGTCTTACCACAAAGGAGTATCGAGCTCAGGAAAAGAGCAGGTAGGCATGCAGAGGTGTAGCAGCCCTGCAGCGTGGATGATTGTTTCACACTCCTATTGCTAAATGTGTGATTTATTTATACACCTACAAAAACGTAATTGGGGTAAACTCACGACTACTTTGGAACTTGTTACAGTAACACACAGATACGGATTACTGGTTATAAGGGTGGATCCTGATTGCTATAAAGTGTTTGCCATTAAGTGATTGGGACTTCAGTTTGTCATACTAAGAGTCTGAACTGTCATACATGAAATATAAACGCTGTTTTTCTGTGCACAAAGAAAAAATCATTTGTGGCTATACGGCAGAGCTGAACTAATATTTAGGCTACTATTATAGGATTTATTAATTTCACTCATGCATTAGGATTAACTTATTTTTAATATTTGGTGTTTTTTATGACCGGTCATATATATTTCTATGTTGTTTATAATAATATTTTATTAAATATTGATTAGCTTGCGATATACTCCTTCTCTTTTTTAATCCTTTTTTTATCAAATTGTGATGCTATATTCATTTTACACTATATAGTGGCTTATCAAATACTCATATATACCATACAGTATACCTATATAGGCATTGATCATTATTAACCCCTTAGCTGTAAGTGCACACACACACTTTCCATTTATTATCAGTCCTTTTCTTTTTTTCTTCTTTATGGGAGCAGATTAGTGTATGTGCAGGGGATAGATTTGCGCACCATTTAATTTTTATATTTTTACAAATGATAACAGTACATCTATATTTACTTATACCCGTTGCCCTTAGACTCAGTCCTCGCCGTTGCCGTTGGCATTCCGGAAATGACGTTATATTTTAACCGCCCACGTGTTTCAAGATGGCGTGTGTTAGTTGTCATAGTAATTGGGACGCCATACTCGCAAGTGGCTTTCAGGATACTGCAGTCTAGTGAACTATTAAAAGCAAATAGAGAAGGGATTGAGTGTTATTATAAGTTATACATAACAATTTAAACTGCATTGTATAAATATAAATAAAAATACTGAGACTAGCATATATATAACCTATTAGACTATACAATGACATATTACCATATTAATAATATACTCTCATTGGTGGGCATAATTATAGCTCCTATTCAATTCACATATCTAAAATGATTTTGAGTCTAGACTATGCTATAACACAATATAGGAAAGATATAGGGCAAAATACTCAAAATATTTCCTTGAGCATTATACTTATACTGGGAGTGCAGTTATCTTATGCATATGTGTGCCTATTTTTCAAAATATTGGAAAGTGTATCAAGCAGATGAACCAGATCTATACATAAATCTATATACAAATAAGAGATGATGGTAACTAAATACAACAATGCCAGTCCAGGCTAGTATTTAACCCCCTGGGGGTTAAAGTCCCAACGGGGAAGATCCATCTGGATTCAGTTTGTAAGAGCCTCTTTGCTCGATCTCCTCCCCTATGTGGAGCTGGGATATGATCAATTATTGTGTAGCGTAGGTCATTTACTTTGTGACCCGCCTCCAGGAAATGCCTTGCCACTGGCTGCTCTGATTCTTTTCTATCCAAGGCTGCCCTTATGGCTGCTCTATGGTTCGCCATCCTTGTCCTGATAGTATAAACCGTTTTTCCTATATAAAATTTCCCACATGGGCAATGCAACATATATATTATGTGGGTTGTAGTGCAGGTGACTCTATGTTTTAAGTAGTTTTTTTTATTTTTGTAGGGATGATTGAAGTAATTTCCAGTAGTTAAGCCGTTGCTATGCACCCGAGACATCTGTAACACCCTTTCGTTTGTTGTAGCCAAGTGGTGGTAGCATAACAAAATTGTGGATCTGTATAGATTAGATGGTCCCGGGGGAGCTTTGCTCTCCTATACCTCACTCTTGGCGGCCTTTGCCCTTCAAAGGGTAGATTGTTATCGGTCTCCACTATTGGTCAGTATTTACGTATAGTGGCCGCCGTTCCTTCATCCCCTTTTGTGTAGGTGAGAGTCATAGTTAGTGGGTCCTCATCTGTCTTTGTCTTGTTCCTATCCATTAGGAGTGATTGTTGTGTGTCCTCTTTGATTTTGTTTCTGCTTTCCATCAGCATCTTTTTGCTGCATCCTCTCCTGCTGAATTGCTGTTCTAACTCATGGAGTTGTTTCTCCTTATTCTCTGGATCTCTGTTGTTTTGGATGACCCATTTGAGATGTTGGTAGATTGGTATGGACTGAGTTTAGCTCTTTGAACCATGTTTCCAGCTCATCCTCTGTTTCCCTCCACAGTACAAACAGTTCATTAATGTATCTTTTATACATTGTGACTCTGCTGTCATTAAATGCCTGGGTGCCTATAGTCTTGAAATCAGCCATGTACAAGTTTGCATACTCCGGGGCCACATTCGACCCCATAGCTGTTCCGGCTATTTGTAGATAGTAAATTTGTTCAAATCGAAAATAGTTATACTCAAGGCACATGCGTAGTAGTTCCAGGATCATATATATATAGCTTATATTTAAGCCATTGTAGAGACAACATACATCATATCTGTTAAAAAATCATATAAAATATTAATTACCACTTTATAGTTAATATCAAACCCCTAGAGATGGCCGGAAGGGGAGGAGCTACACAGGGGCAGCGTGCAGCAACGCTCTGTTTGGGATAGAGTGTGGAAGAGGCCCCAGAAGTGCTCCGAGGACATTACTGGCAAGCCGAACATTTTAGGCACACTGTGCCTGGTGCCCGCATCAGAAGCGGGAAGCTTGATACCCGTGGGACGGGAAACATCACGGCTGCCAATAGTTTTTTTTCGTTGACCCGTCGCCTGTGTCACCCCCTGGAGGAGTCTTGAAACGGGTGGTAAAGCAGGAGCTCTCAGAAGTCACTACAAGACTGGAGCGTCAGAGCCAAGCTGTGGAAACAAGGTACAGACTTAAGCAATCATAGTAATAAAGCCAACAAAAACTAAAGGTCAGGGTGAGTGGGGGGAACGAAGATTGGGCAGCAAAGAATTTACCCAAGGTCCAAGAGTGGGTACTGACCGACTTTATTAGATCGCTAGCATTGTGTGGGAGAAAGTATGCAACCGGAGGAACATACTTTTGGTGGGATAGCTAAGTGTGGTCAGACACGGAAGGCCGGGGGTAGGAACCTCGAGTTTTTACAAGTCTAGCCCCAACACAGAGAAAACAACCTCTTGGTTATCAACAAGGGTCCCCCCCTCATGAAGAATAGTACAGTCAAAAAGTAAGACTTTTAAATAAACAATTGCCCCAACTGTTGGTTTGTACGGCTGAGGATGGCTACAAGTCTAAGAAGTGTGTTCAAAATTATATATCCCTTAGCCCAATAAAGCCTCAGGGCATAGTATTGCCAAACCAGGTACCGCAAGGTGGGTGAAGTCCTGGTTGCCTTTAAAGAGGGGAAGAAGTGGCAGTACGGGTCTTTTTTTTCCCTGTCTGAGTGTTCAGGGGGATGTAATAGTCTACCATTAGGGATAATAAAGTATTAAGAGAAGGAAGAGCCAACAGCGATCCCAGAACTTTCTGATTTGCCAGAACTGAATGATTTGCTAGATCTGTTTGTTTTGCTAGACAACCTAAACTGGAGCTGAAGGAGTCATTAATAAAAAGGTTTTCATCAGGCCCCATCTGTGCTAAAGGGAAGTTACCTACAGCTATATTGCGATAGTTGTTCTCCAATACAATAGTTTAAACAAGTTTTAATAAGTAATTGATCTAAGTGTAAGAAATTGCGATAGAGCTAGTGGCTGCTATATATATCTCCCTTTTTAAAGGAAGTTTGTAAAGGGTCAAACAATAATTGTATTTAGGAAAAAATAAGGGAATAAATGTATATAACTGTTTCCTACGCTGAATAGGTATTGTCACTTACAGTTGCATAACACACAGAAAGTATCCTACTCTTACCCGCACTACACGTAGGGCTTCCTACATAGTTTAATTAATCACCTCATTTTTTTTTTCACCCTCTCTCACTGTTGTCACACGTGGCCAGCACGAAGGCCCGAAAAACTTTTTTATCTTTTCTATTATTTCCACAATATATATTCATGGAAAGGTTTCTCACTGTTAAAAATAAATCACCGGCAATGCCACCTGAAGGAAAGGATAAGAAAAATCTTAAGAGGAACAGTTTAGACACAGCAAACGAAAGTATAGTAGAAACAACAAATATAAATATGTACCCTATAGAGTCACAGGAATTGGTAAGACAAATATCAGATATCATGTTGCCACAATTTGAACAGGTCAAGAAAGAGCTAAGGTCAGAAGTAAAACAATTTTCAGTTAGGCTTTCAGAGGCCGAAAATAGAATTTCAGATGTAGAGGATTTAAGCATGAGACATGAGATAAGGATTACAGAGCAGGCTAGTCAGTTATATTTACTTCAGAATAAGGTTGAGGAGTTTGAAGATCGCGCAAAACGCAATAACGTAAGAATAATTGGATTGCCAGAATTAGAAGAATTCCAGGACTTAGTACAATTCACTGCAGTATAATTGCCCCTAACATTAGGCATGCAAATTCCCCCAAAAGGTCTACAGGTTGAAAGAGCGCACAGGGTAGGAAGTATTAGAACATATGCAGATGGTAAGATTAAGAATAGACCAGTTATTGTCAAGTACTTGAATTATCAAGATAAAGCTAATGTTATGAGCCTGTATAAGCAAAAATTACAAGTAGCAATCGGAGATAAGAGCATACTGCTCTTTCAGGATTTTTCAGTAGAGACTTCAAAGAAAAGAAAAGAAATAGTACCAATATGCACAAATTTAATTAAAATGGGCTTGAAAGCCACAATAATATATCCGTCAAAAATTAAAATTTTTAATGATCAAGGGAATGTCTTGCTGAATAATCCTGAAGAAGCCAAAGCCTTTTTGTATGCAAGACAAACCGCTTAGGGTAGGAAACGATGGACGTATTAAGAAGCCGTAGTTTTAAGTGAGAGATATGGAGGCCCAAGATAGAAATAACATTACCCAACCAAGCTCTGGGAGGCCAGGTCCTCTAGGGCAGGGGTCGGCAACCTTTCGCCCCTCAGGGACCACTAAACTCCCAATTTTTAATCCCGTGGACCACTAACATGATTTATTTTTGAAAGGTACAAACCTCTATAATGTGTGTGTTATATATACACACACACACATACTGTACATAACTAGTATAACCATAGCTAAGTTTCCATTATGTATATATTTACACAGTTTTAAGATTTTTTTTTTGGAATTAACTAACTGAATGACAGAACTGAGAGAATACTTCAATTACTATAATACTGGTGGGATATGGCTGATCTGCTGGGTGGCAATTACTGAAATTCAGGTGGAATGGCTTTGTGCACAGGAAAATTATTAGAATTAAAAATAATTAATATTTAATTTTTAAAAAAAAGAAGATGGAGGGGAGGAAGACAAACAGTGATGTAAGTCCATCTGAAGGAATTAGGAAAACTACTACAAAGAGACAGGTAAAGGGAAGAGAATTAATGAAATATAAGAGAGAATTTATTTTTTTAAAGATTTTCTTTTTTTATATACTTTAATTCCACTATTTCAAGCCAAGACTATACCAACCTCTGCTGACTTTAGAATGGAAGCATCTTCCTCTTAGCAGAACGCCGGGTAGGAGGAGTTAAAAATACAATCTAGCTGCGCAAGTTGTGCAGTACTACTCAAAGTGCATAGGGAGATTGTTATTTAACTTCTCCTCCGTTTCTTTTCACTGATGTCCAGCCAGGCACTGTAGGGAGTTGCGGCGCAACGGGGGTGACACCATCAGAGGAGTTTACGTCCTGCTTGATGGTGTCAAGGACCACCAACATCTTCTTGTGGACCACTAATCCTGAAACATTGGAAGGCCAAAAGAAGCCCTAATTTGGTAGAGTGCATTAATACAATTAAGGGACAATTGATAGTGAAGCAATATGATACTGCAGTCAAATCGGAATCACAGATCAAACGTTTCTTTAGCAAATGGAAAACGTTTATTCAGTCATTTTCTGAGGAGGAACAAATAAGGTTAATAGATCCTTTCAGAGAGTCAGAAACTTTGAATAATGCGATTACAAGAAATGAATTCCCAAACTTGGGTTAGGGCAGCAAGGGACTGGGACGATGAAGGTTGGGGGGGGGGGGAGAGAGGAGGGATGATTTGGTTGTTTTTTTTTTTTTCCCTTCTTTCTTTTTTTGATTGCAATAATGCAAGCATACGCAAGGTATATCTGATTGTAATGGAAACATTTTCAACCCAGATAGGAATGAGGATTTAAGTTAATTGGAACAAATAGAGAAGTAAAATTGATAATTTCATTATATAAAACCAGATTTTACATATAGTATGATTTGAATTGCTTTTCTTTTGTGTATTTGTAATATAAGAATGATTATATGGGCAGCCTTGCATGGTATGCTTCTCTGTTTTAAGAACTGTGTATTGTCATAACAAAAAAAATCAAACCCCTAAGGTGCAAATATGTAAACAAACTTAAACCAATGTGCTTTTAAAATGACTATGGTTGAAGTCCAAATGCGTGCTACCTCTGTTTTTTCAAATTTACTTTCATTATCAAATTTTGCACAATCTTTTTATGTGCACATTTTTTCAGCCACCAGCTCCTAATGAGCATGTGCACACACGCACATGGTATACATATACTAGTGTGTGATTAGCTGATGTCTGTCACATGACACAGTCAAATGGGAGAAAAATAAATTTGGCAGAAAGAAAATCTGCTTTTGTGAAATTCATAGCAAGTGTTATTGCATTGTCTTTTATTATGCACTTGTTAATTATGCAATTCTACTGTATTTAGTGGTCCTTTTAAATATCCGCCCCTTAGCGGTCATCATTTTTGTCTTCACTGAGTAATTGTGGGCGGAACTCACCCCACATTATCGCCAACCTTTTTTAGGGGCAGAATCAGACAAGCCACAACAATTACACACAATTTAAAGTCCTACCTAGCTTAGACCTTATTAGACACATAGGCAACATATTATATAGTAAACAGGACACTGTCACCAATCCCTGATGTAAAACATCTTACTCACCAAAATCAATACATACTTAGATGTCTACTTAGACATATCTTGCAACCTGCAACATTATTATTAAACTGCCGCTCAACTTTATTAAACATTTCACTCAGCATGCAAGGATTTTCAAGCTTGTTAAAGTGAGGAAGTGGATGAAGCTCCTCTGAATTTATGTTACATACTACATATATAAGACAGTTCTTTTTAGCTGATGAGATGACTATACAGGACCATCTATAGAATTCCTTATATGATTATTGTACACTCATTTGACACATTATTATTTTCGGTTTGAGGATACATTTTATTTGCAACTGGCTGGCACAGAGATGGGGTCTAATATAGCCCCATCCCATGCCAACCTCTTCATGCCCTGGTTTTCAGGAGAAATATGTATTTACTGAAAAAACCCAAATATTCTAATGTATTGTAGATACATAGATGACCTCTTAGTGATATGGGGTGGGCAGTGTCACAGTGTTAAATATTTGGTTCCAACAGTTAAATCAGAGAGAACCATACGTCAAATTTAAGATGGAGTATAGCAGTACCTAAGTGCATTATTTAGCTTTGCATATATACTCAAAACCAACAGACAGAAATTCCCTCCTCCAGTATCAGTGTTACCATCCACCGCAACTTAAGAGGGTCATTATAAAATCACTATTTTTGCATGTGATACGCAATAATATAGAATATTACAAGAAATTGATGCAATTACAGAATATGGAAAACAAATTCTAGAGCAAGGATATTGAAAGAAGAAGATTGATTCGATATGGCAGGGAATTACACAATACAATCACGGAATGTTGATATGTGAAATAAGGAACACTAAATAAACAACAAATTGTCCTTTAATTGAAAGGGATCCATCTTTAACCTTTAAATGAAAAATATCACCTAGGATGGTATAAAGGAAAGGCAGAAGTTTGATGTTGGTAAAGACAGATGTAAGAATAGAACAACACATCTGGCTATAGACTCATTTGTACATCAGATTTAGTTTTTTTATTTTATCACCTGTCCATATGGGAAATTTTACATTGAAAAAACGAGCACTTCCTTAAAGGGACACTGAACCCAATTTTTTTCTTTCGTGATTCAGATAGAGCATGCAATTTTAAACAACTTTCTAATTTACTCCTATTATCAAATTTTCTTCATTCTCTTGGTATCTTTATTTGAAAAGCAAGAATGTAAGTTTAGATGCCGGCCCATTTTGGTGAACAACCTGAGTTGCTCTTGCTGATTGGTGGATTAATTAAACCAACCAATAAACAAGTGCTGTCCAGGGTTTGAACCAAAAAATAGCTTAGATGCCTTCTTTTTCAAATAAAAATAGCAAGAGAACGAAGAAAAATTGGTAACAGGAGTAAATTAGTAAGTTGCTTAAAATTGCATGCTCTATCTGAATCACGAAATAAATAAATTAGGTTCAGTCTCCCTTTAAGAGAATGGTTGGCAAACCATAAAAGTGCCATACAAGTGGCATTAAAAGAAGGACAATCAGATCAACCAGTGATGAGGCACTTTTTGGAAAGTGGCCACAGCATTGACATGATTAAACTATGCTCTTAGAGTGAGTGTCACGAAGAGGGCAGTCACTCACTACTCCAGTAACACCTCTGCCAGTGATACTCTTGAGGACAAGGGTAACAAAGGGTTAATTACTTCAACCTACTATCCCCTAAATATCTAAAAATGTACTCTTAATTCCCAAATCACTATAACTATAACCAGTAGCATTAGTATACAACATTTTGTTAGCTAAATTTAGACCATTCACTCCAAGCAGGGCTACATACAAGGCCCTGCTTCCAATTGTCACACACAGGACTATTGGTCCAAATGTTACAATGGTGAGAGTGCAGGCATTAAAGGGTTAACAACATAGGGTCCTAACTACAGTATCCCAGTTCCTTTAGGGCCTACAATTCCCCCAAATTAACCCCCAACTTCTACCTACACTACCCCAAAACTCAATGTTCAAATATTTACCTATTGTCACAAGCAGAGCTTGTTCAGGGAGAGTGCTGGCATTAAAGGATTAACCTCACAGGGCTTCCAGCTGGCTACTGTATCCCAGTTGCTTTAGGACTTTCAAGCCACCCCAATTAACACCCAAAATCTACTTTACTTCCCAAAACATGAACACTTGCTGCCACCACCCAAAACATATTATTCAGAGCCTTTTGGACACCCCTAAATTACAGTTATAGTAACACCTACAGAACAAATGCATTCAAATAATATTTTTGGTAACTTTCCCAAGCTCAGAGAAGCCGTGAATTCAGTTTCTAGAGCATAAATATAGATCTGTTTAAATTGATATTATAATCTGAAAAAGTTCACAGTGCATAACAAATGAAAAAGAAATACATGAAAGGGGATGGTATATATGAATAAAGGTTATTCAACAATAGACAATAGATACATTATTATACAAAATAAAAGGATCAAAACAAACAGAACTCCTAAACTTACCATTTAAAATTAAATCTGTGGGAATCCCCAAATCTTTCTGGAGTTCCTTTTTACTGTAAAGTGGAATTCTGCTTGTGTTAGCACCACACACTACTTTATATACATCCAAGGTCACATGACCTTCCCCCTAGGGGGTAATTACATGTTCCTCGAGTTACATTAATCTCTTTGCTGGCTGAATTGCAGATATTGAGCCTAGGAAAGAGGTAAACACACTTGGGTCTTTCCACATACCCACTGCATGCAACATTATAATATATCATTTTTCATGACTGAAATAGAAATTCATAGACACCAAATATCATATCCCCATTTAAACTGTCTGGCATAATCCATGCAGCACCTGGCCCCCTGCCCCTACTTATGGATATTTTGGTTAATTTGATAATTGCTTTTTCCAGTACCTGAAATATGTCTTTCTGGATACTCAATATGATTTCTGAGAAGAGTTATGGGCATAGTTAATTTTATTAAAATATTATAGTTAGTGAACTTTTGTTTCCAGCAAGGGGCTGGCTGGGGGAATCACAACTAGCTCTGACCCCCAGATGTGCAAAACCATAAAAAGTACTAGAGTTAAATTCAGAGACATTGGGACCAAGTTTAACTTTTGAAGCTAGATCCCTGATTGTGATAAAGCTGACCAAACTTACACCATTTGGTTATACCCTGAGTTTAAATGGAGTATATATACTGTACTGTGTTTGTCTGCATTTTACATTCAAACTTTCCGGATAATGCCCCTTAGCAAGATATACAGTACAATTTGCCTTTCTAGAATCTGGAGGTGCCGGAGGATAAATGTATCTGATCAGAAAGCTTTAGAAAACTGAGAGAGACTGTTTAATCCAATTTTGCATATAAATTAGCCCCTTGAGCATTAATCTGGTATAGCTTTGTTAACTGGGTCAGAGGCAACATATTAGTTACAGGGAAAATATGTCCTTACTTTGTTTTCAGCTTAAAAGAAGCCCTATTTTGCCCTTTCACTATATGTGTGTGAGTTATGTGCAAAAAGTCTCAATTGAAAGTGAAAAAGTGTAATTAGCATGCACATAGACAATTACTAAACATACTTTACTTATAAATATAAACCAACAAGATTAGATTTAAATGACATCATGTTGAGAGAACACATTGCACTTTGTGTGCATTTGCACTCTAATTACATTTGACATGTGGCACATTTTGCTTCAGTGTGTTCTCATTCTATAGCTACTTCAACTTTTGCTTTTGATTATCCTATAGTTGCTGAGTTCCTCTCACTTTTTTTTTTTCTTTTTTTTTAGAAAAACTTCCAAGCTTAGATGTGTGATATTGACTTTGTAATATGAATTCTCAGTGTAATCAGTGAATAAAAAAACATGAGTGTCTAACCTTTTGACATCAGTTTTTCTTTTACTTAGAGAGCTGGTGAACATTATTGACTTAACAGAATTTTATATTTAGAAATGTATTTAATACTTTCTCTTTTCATTATTACCTTTTAACTCCGTTATGTACGACAAAATCTACTAGTCACCGACCACCACCATAGCCAATATGGGTAATTGTTTATTAAAAAGACATGAAAAACTTTTTGCTTTTGTGTAAAATGTGTGTCTGTCCAACACTCAGTAGAAGGCAAAAATGCATATTCTGTAACCTGCAAATGAAATACAGGTAGAAAACCCTTTGTGATGAGAGTGGGAAGTGATGTCACCAGATTAGGGGCGGGGCTTATGCCCGTTTTTCTGTGTCGCAGTTAGCTAGTGAGATCAATGCTACCAGATGTATATTTTCATGCTCTACAATAAAATAGAGTTGTACCATCTTTGCTGTGTCCTGCATCCCATGACATGATGTCAGAAGTTCTTGCCTGCGCTTCTATTTCCTGATTGATGATGATGTCAAAGTTTACCCCACCTGAGGCTTTTGACTTCTCTCAGCCTGCAGCTTGGCCCACATGACGTCAGCGGTTTCAGTGCTTCAGGATTGCTTCCAAGCTGGACAAGGAGAGTGGTGAAGTACAAGTTAATTATCTTTTATACTCTATGGGGAAAGATGTGGAGCCAGTGTTCAATTCTGTTACTTTCCAAGAAGGGGAAGAATTTGAATTTGAAATAGTTATGAATAAACTCAGTGCCCACTTTGTGCCCAAAAGAAATGTGATTCATGAGAGAGCTTGTTTTCACAAACGTGCTCAGCGTGTGGGAGAATCTGTGGAGACATTTGTGCACAGCCTGTATGAATTAGCTGAATTCTGAGAGTTTGGTGTTGCTAAAGAAGAGCAAATCAGAGACAGAATAGTTATTGGAATTGCAGATTCTGAAGTTACAATTAGAGTATGATTTAACATTAGATGGGGCTATTAGGATGGCCCGCCAGAGTGAACTGGTGAAAAAGCAAAGTGCTGATCTGAGGTCTGAGAGTATTGTGGATGAGGTGCAGCAGTTCAGGAGAGCTGCTAGTGAAAGGCACAGTGTGAGCGGTAGACCTAAAGCAACAGATAGGCCCATAAGTGGATGGGCGCAACATGCCCGATGCACACGGTGTAACTGTGCCCATGATCAGAGTGTCAAATGCCCTGCTAAAGACAAAAGATGTAGAAAATGTAACATGATGGACCATTTTGAAGTGGTGTGTAAGACTGAATATATTAAGGAGATGCAGGTGGATAACGACCAGGAGGGTCAAGAAGTGTCCTTTGTGGGGTCTGTTGATGAACTGCCGGGTTCAGAAGATGATTGGAGGGTTACCCTTACTGTAATGGGAGCCAAAGTCACCTTTAAGATTGACACAGGAGCAGACATCACTGTATTGTCTCTTGCAGCCTTTATAAACTGCCTTGACAGCCCCAGCTGGCGAAAGTTACAACAAAAGTCCATAGTCCTGGTGGCCGCATTGATTGTGCAGGGAAATTTCTTGCCAGCTGCGAGTACAAGCAAAAGAAATTCACCATATGGGTGCATGTGATTAGAGGTCAGTGTGTTAACAACTTATTGAGCAGAAAAGCAGCCTGTGGTTTGGGTCTAGTGGCCAGAGTGAATGAGATCTCAGAAGATATGTTTGGTGAATTGGGCCTACTGAATTGCAACCCAGTCCGAATATCACTTAAAGGTGACGCAGTCCCATACAGCATTACCACTCCTTGTAGAATTCCGTTCCTGCTTATTCCTCAGGTGGAGAAGGAGCTGCTGCGTATGAAGAATATGGGGGTTATTGAAGAGGTTGTTGAAGCAACTGACTGGTGTGCCCCCATTGTGCCCGTTGTGAAGAAAAACGGGAAGGTACGCATCTGCGTAGACTTGAAAAGGCTGAATGAGGCGGTGAAGTGCTGCCGACACTTGAAGACATAGCTCCGAAATTGGCGGGGGCAAAGTTCTTCTCTACATTGGATGCTTCTAGCGGCTTCTGGCAGATACCTCTAGATCCAAAGTGCCGCAAACTGACTACCTTCATTACACCAGTAGGTCGGTTTTGTTTTTGCCGACTCCCCTTCGGGATATCGTCTGCTCCTGAAATCTTCCAAAGAGAAATGAGTTCTCTCCTAAGAGACCACGTGGGCACGGCAGTCGTCATGGACGACATCTTAGTGTATGGGTCTACATTGGAGGAACATGATCAGCGATTGAGCTATGTGCTGCAGACTTTCAGAGAGTCCTGGCTGAAGCTAAACAAAGAGAAATGCCATTTTGGTAAAGCTGAGTTATGTTACTTTGGGCATATCATCAATTAGGGCATATCATCAATGGGGATCAAGCCAGACCCCGAGAAAATTCGTGCTATTGAACAGATGAAAAATCCTTCTGATGTACTTGAGCTGAGACAAATATTGGGCCTTGTAAATTATGTGGGCAGGTTCCTTCCAGATTTATCCACAATACTACACCCTATCACAGAGCTGGGTCTGGGGACCTTCACAGGAAGAATATTTTAGGTAGGTCAAGTCCCTGCTGGGGTCTGCCCCAGTGTTGGGGTTCTACGACCCTTCCAAAAAGACTGTGGTTAGTGCTGATGCGAGCAGTTATGGGTTAGGGGCCACCCTCCTGCAGCTGAATGAAAACAAACTGCAGCCCATCGCCTACTGTTCCTGTACACTGACGGCTGCTGAGTCAAAATAGGCCCAAATTGAGAAAGAGTGCCTGGCTGCAGTTTGGGTCTGTCAGCGCTTTCAGCGTTACCTAGTGGGTTTAGAGAAATTTAGTCTGGAGACTGATCATAAACCGCTAGTCCATCTAATCAATTCCTATAATATTGACAAAACACCCCTAAGATGCCAGAGACTTCTAATGAGGCTGCTCAGATTCAACGTTCAGGCAGTGCATGTGCCAGGTAAACAACTGGTTGTGGCAGATACACTATCCAGGCTCCCGCTGGCTGCTGCTGAAGAGTCTTCAACGGAATCAGATGTGAAGGTGCATCTGCAGGGGGCGGCATTGCACAAGCATTTCACGAGAAATGCTTGTGCAATGATAAATGCCAACAGCGGTTAGGGGGTTCTAGTTTAGGTGTGTGGGGGTGGGGGGATTAGGCATTGGAGGTCCACAATTGGAGGTCCACAAATGGTATTATTAGTATTTAAGGGGCTAATAGGGACACATTTTATTATAGGAATCTGGCAGATGGTGGTTTTATAATGAATAAGGATTTGTCTGCATTTGAGGTTTAGGTTTTTAGTGGTTCAATAGAGAATGTGGGGTTGCTTTAGGGATTGTGGTGGTTAAGGGGTTATAGTGAAGGGTAGATTATTGTTATGGGGAGTTGTAGAGGTTTAGGTTTTAATAGTGGTTAGGGGGTTTTAGCAATGTGGGTGTTAATTTATTTAAGGGTCTGGTGGTTAAAGCGTTAATAGGGGTAAGGAAGGTATAGTGGGTAGGTGCTTTAGCGGTGGAGGTTTAATTGTGATTGTGGTTTATAGGAGTTAAACTGACTTATTTATATGAGAATAACACCTTCTTTTAACTGCAGAGTTTAGGGGGAAAACACATACATAAAATAATGGTATAGTTTGAATTTGCTGGGTTTGATGAAATAAAAACAATATATACTATTTGTGGTCACTGAAAATTTGCCTACAATGGGGCTTACATGTGACCTAGTGTCGCCAGGAGTCCAGTATTCAACCGGATAGTCCAGTACTATTGCAGGCTGTCCAGTAAAATCTTCACAAATATATATATATATATTTTTTACATACTGTACCTGAATATTAAATGTGCTTTTTCAAAAAAAGATATCAACAGAACAAAGAAAAATTGATAATAGGAGTAAATTAGAAAGCTGCTTAAAATTGGATGCTCTATCTGAATCATGAAAGAAAAATATCCCTTTAAGGTAGAGCTTTGGTGGGGGGGGGGGGGGGCATTGTGCGACACTACACATCATAGTGCCCAGTCACCTATAGATTGTCCAGTATTTTTGAGTTTTCAAACAAGCTTTATTAAAGAGAACATGAGGACAGCATTATATAAGATTTACATGGATACAGCATTTGCATTATCTATATCAGTAGCCAATATCTGTGCTTCTAAAGTCTTATAGATTGTCCATAGTTTATATAACCATTTTTCCATCTCTGTTTCTCTTTGCTGTATATGGTGCTTCTCTATAGCCATGACTTCTGAGCTTGTTTCAGCGAGCCAATTTGCTCGCTATGTTATTAATTCTACTATAATAATTAAACATCAACTTTGAAACTTAACATCAGGATTTTGTTTTAACATCATTGGTAGCTACTCGGCTTCTATTACATTTCGCCGAGGTGAAATTAGTTCCTAATGTTGTTACCTTACTCACTGAGTCATAAGGCACTAAGAGTGAAAAGAGTGAAGAATGAGTTCATCCAATAAGAAGAGGAGGGGAAAGAAGAAGAGAAAAAAAAAAAAAGGGGAGGGGGGGGCAGGGGGAGAGGGCGGTGAAGGGGGAGGGCAGGGAGGAAGGGCCTAGGCACACAGCGGGAGGGATGTTGATCTTGAACCGCGGTGTGTCACGGGTTTTATCTTTGGTGTGACAATGCTCTGCTGTGTCACCTCTCACTATATACCCCTGCCCTCCCAGGTCAGTGTTATCATCTCATGTGTAGCTAGTTTACCTAATTTAAGGTAGTGATATCGTTCTAATTTGAGCAGTTCCCCTACTCTGTTTCTCCATTCCTGTAGTGTCGGGCCTTGTGTTTTTTTTCCAGTGGACAGGTATTAGTCCCTTAGCGCCGTTCAACATCAATAAGAGGAGTAGGTATTTGCCTTCCCCCACCACCCTGGGTAAGTCATGGTATATCAGATATGTCAGTTTTGGTGGGATTATAATTCCTAATTTTTTACTCATCACCCCTATAACTCCTTCCCAATATGGCTGAATGATGGGTCAATCCCACCATATATGTAAAAGTGTTCCCTCCTCTCCACAACCCCTCCAGCACCTCCCATCCACATGTGGGTATATTTTATGGAGTCTCTGGGGCGTCATATATCACCTGCTTAAGAACTTGTAGTGTGTTTCCTGTATTTTCATAGACACCGACGCCTTTTTGGCTTTCGTGAAGATCTTACTCCAGTCCTTCTCCTCTATATCTTTGCTAGATCGGCCTGCCAGGCTGTAGTATAGGTTGGCAGGGCCGTGTCCCCATGATTAAGTAATGCTTTGTATAATTGCGAGATTAAGTGCGGTGGGGGCTGGGTCATTGTGCATAGTGTTTCATAGAGTGTTCTCTGTCTGGTCAGGGCCGTCTTGTCCATATGTGTAGTTATATAGTGCTGTATTTGAGCCATCCTAAACCATGTTGTAAATATCTCAGGTGCCCAGTCTGAGAGTTCAGCTTGTGTTTTGAGCTTGCCTTGTTGTAAGATGTTGGTTATGGACGTTTCTGCTAGCGTATAGTTTTCACCTGTCGCGTGTGCCCTATGTTCCATACCCAGATCTGGGTTTTCTCTAATTGGAGTGTTTGGCGAATGGAATGTGGACAAGTGTGGTTCCTTATCAAGCACTCTATCCCATACCTCAAAGACCTCCAGTAGCAGAGGGTACTTCTTGATAATGTTTGGCCTGTTCTTGGCTGAGATCCATGCCAGCGCCCCCACATTATCACGTCCCAATATGTCATTATCAATTTGCATACAAAGAGAGAAGCACTCTACCAGGAACGAACAACAGCTCAGTGGCTTGTTCTATGGCGATTTACCACCCGGAAGCAGCCTCTTTTAGACCAGTGTGCTTTTCACAGAAGAAAACTTTCCTGAAGTATATCAGTCTGATCCCGCCAAGTAAGGTCAGTCCAGCCCCGAAATACTAGGCAATTCTCCTCTGAACAAGGAACATGACAACCCCAGACGATCGTTTCGGCCTCCTATGGGCCTCGTCAGTGAGGTGCAGCCACATTCCTCTAAGCACACTGAGCAAGGAGTCCACGTCTGGTTTCCCCCATCACCCATAGGGAGACTTCCCCAGGGTCATAATAATTTGCATACAAAGAGAGAAGCACTCTACCAGGAACGAACAACAGCTCAGTGGCTTGTTCTATGGCGATTTACCACCCGGAAGCAGCCTCTTTTAGACCAGTGTGCTTTTCACAGAAGAAAACTTTCCTGAAGTATATCAGTCTGATCCCGCCAAGTAAGGTCAGTCCAGCCCCGAAATACCAGGCAATTCTCCTCTGAACAAGGAACATGACAACCCCAGACGATCGTTTCGGCCTCCTATGGGCCTTGTCAGTGAGGTGCAGCCACATTCCTCTAAGCACACTGAGCAAGGAGTCCACGTCTGGTTTCCCCCATCACCCATAGGGAGACTTCCCCAGGGTCATAATAATTTGCATACAAAGAGAGAAGCACTCTACCAGGAACGAACAACAGCTCAGTGGCTTGTTCTATGGCGATTTACCACCCGGAAGCAGCCTCTTTTAGACCAGTGTGCTTTTCACAGAAGAAAACTTTCCTGAAGTATATCAGTCTGATCCCGCCAAGTAAGGTCAGTCCAGCCCCGAAATACCAGGCAATTCTCCTCTGAACAAGGAACATGACAACCCCAGACCCCATGCTTTGTTTCGCCTATTTTGACACCATTCAACTAACCTTTGCAGGGAGATGGCTCTTTGATATTCTTTCAGCAGGGGCAAACCCAATCTGCCTCCAGACCTGGGCAGATACGTGGTGCGCCGTCTGATTCTAGGTTTGATGCCATTCCATATATAGGCTTCAATTGCCTTCTGAATTTGTTGCACATATTGTGCCGATGGGGGAACCGGTATAGTTTGTAAGACATACAATACTCTTGGTAAGATATTCATCTTGACCACCCCAATTCGCCCCATCCATGAGATGGTCTTGTTTTTCCAGTTAGCTAAGTCTTTTGTGATCTCGTCTTTGATGTTTTTGTAGTTTATATCTATTGTTTCTTGTATTTTGGGAGTGATTTTTATCCCAAGGTATGTTATAGAGCGGTTTGCTAATTTAATGGGGCAGTTAGATCTGAGTGAATTGGCTAGATCGGGTCGCTCTTTTACTATCAGTATCTCCGACTTCTGTGGGTTAAGCAAGAAGTTAGATACTTTCCCGAACTCTGAGAACTCCGTCATGGCTTCCTTTAGTGACTCTGGCGAATTCGAGATTGACAATAGTACGTCATCGGCGTACATTGAGAGTTTTTGTTCTTTACCGCCTATTGTGAACCCTCTAATAAGTGGGTTATTACTGATTCTACTCACCAGAACTTCAATTGTGAGCGCGAACAAGATCGGTGAGAGGGGACATCCCTGTCTAGTTCAGTTTTTAATGTTAAATGAGTCTGATAGAGTGCCGTTTACCCTAACTCTTGCGTTTGGGGAGGAGTAAAGGGACATAATCATGTTTACAATTTTAGGTCCGAAGCCGAATTTTTGTAATGTGTTCTCCATGAATGACCATCTCACCCAGTCAAATGCTTTCTCTGCATCTGTTGTGACCAGGGAGAGTGGCGTATCACGGATTTGTGCGTACGTGATCATCTGCAGCACTTTCAAGGTGTTATCCCTTGCCTCACGCATTGGGACAAAGCCTACTTGATCCGTTGATACCAAGTTAGGGAGCAGTCTATTTATTCTGTTAGCTAAGACCTATGCCAGTATCTTGACATCGGAGTTCAAGAGTGAAATAGGTCTGAAATTTCCTGGGTTGTCTTGTTGTTTCCCCGGCTTGGGGATTACAGTAATGTACGCCTCTAACATGGAGCTCGGAAGGTTGGGAGTCTGCGGCAGAGCGTTAAAAAGCTTTGCAAGGGGAGGGGTCAATATGTCTGCATATGTTTTGTAGTATTTAAGTCCGAAGCCGTCAGGACCTGGGCTTTTCCCCGAGGGGAGATCTTTAATTGCTTTTTTGATTTCTTCCACTGAAATTGGGATATCTAATGATTCTCTTTCCTGTTCTGAAAGTTTAGGGAGTTCGGTTCCTCCTAGATAATTTAGGATGGTTACACTATCTTGCTGCGGGTGCAAATGCTCCCCCCTGTCTTGTTCTTCGCTCGCAATGTTGTACAGAGCCTCATAATAGGCTCTGAATGCATTCGCAACCGAGCCCGTCTCAGCCCTCACCTCCCCCCCACTGTCTGTTATGTGGTGTACATAGGCTTTAAGTCTTTTCCTTGCTGTCGCCCTGGCCAATAATTTTCCTGCCTTATCTCTGTGTTCGAAATATAGTTGTCTCAGCATCAATGCTTTTTTTTGGTATTCCTCCTGCAAGTACTGCAGGAGGTTTCCCCTGGCTATTTCTAATTTCTTCCTATTAGTTTCATCTTTTGGCTGTCGTTTGTGTGTTCGGTCCTCTTGCTCTACCTGTGACAAGAGTGACCGGTATCGCTCTCTTTTGATTTTGTTTAGGCCAGATCTCCTTTTAATCAGGAGACCTCTGATTGTACATTTGTGGGCTTCCCAGACAGTAGTGTCCTCCGTGGGACCTTTTTCATTGAGTTGAAAGAAGTCTATTATTCCTTTATGGATCTCTGTCTTAAAGATTGGGTCATCCAATAATGTCTCATCCAGTCTCCACACATATGGTGTGATTGGAACACTGGGCCACAGAATTGAGCAACTGGTCGGAGCATGGTCCGACCAAGTTATCGTGCCGATATTACTACTTTGCGTTATCGTGAGGCCGGTGGTGTCTGTATATAGGTGGTCGATCCTAGAGTACTTTCTGTGTGGGTGTGAATAGAACGTGTAGTTTTGACCCCTCGGGTGATGTGTGCGCCATATATCATGTACCATTAAATCTGTCAGTGTTGCTGTCATGCCTTTAAGTGTCCTATGTGGGACGCTAGAGATACCATCCGATGTGTCTAAGATAGGCTCTAAGGTAGCATTGAAGTCCCCACCAAGATATAGAATTCCAATTCTCATTTCTAGTATTTTCCGTACAACTTTTGTGAGGAATAGGTGTTGCGAGTGATTTGGGCAGTATACATTATCAAGTGTAATGGGTCATCCGTACAAGGAGCCAGTCACAACCAGATACCTGCCCTCTGGGTCTTTGTATATTTGTCTTGATTGGAAAGGCAAATTAGCATGTAGGATAATTCCTACCCCTGTTTTCTTTTTTGGGCCTGATGCAAAGAATGCAGTTGGGTAGTGGTGGCTATTCCATTTAGGCTCGTGCATTGCTGCAAAATGAGTTTCTTGCATGTATATGATGTCCCCTCCCATCCTCTGCAAATCTCTCAACGCTATAGATCGTTTATTGGGGCTATTTAGGCCTTTAACATTGATTGAGATCAGTTCTACAGGGTGAGTTTGTTCATGTCTCTGATTATGTGCCATGGTGTATTGGCTCCTCTGTGAGGTGGTTTGGTCTATATGTAGTGAATGAGGGAGAGAAAAAAAAAAAAGAGGGGGGGGGGAGGTAGGGGGAGAGGGGTAGGAGGTGAGGGGAGACTAAGGTGAATAGTTTAGAGGAAAGAGGGAGTGTGGGTTCTGAGATAGAAGGAGGTGGGGTTCAGTTTTTGGAAGTGAGGACAGACGCCTCCAGGGGGTGAGAAGAAAGTTAGAAGACGAGTAAGAAAGTAGAGAGTTAGTTGTTTCTCCGTTCGGGAGAACAATGCAATATACACAATACTGTATTCTCTACTTACAACAACAAGTAACAAAAACTACTACAAACTGGGGGTAGTTGTCCCCTTGTCTTCAATCTTAATATAACCTTTGTAACATAATTTTAGTAAATCAGCGTTCTCAAAGTGAAAAATTGTTAAACATAACTTAACTTTCTAATAAGTGTGCAGCATTTGTTCCCAGTCGTTGACTCAGGTGTCTATGTGTCGACCTGTTGAATTACGTCTAATGTCTGCCAGTGTGTATCTATTTTGATAGAAAACTTTTTCTGTGCTCATAACATCATTCATATTTGGACATGTCTCAAGTTGCTTTAATGCGTGTAGCGGTGGTGAGTTAAACTATCAGGTATGGATGTTTTCTGCTAAAAGATGTCATCTCCGCTATTGTATATCCCTACTTGTATAGCAATTTGCTTAGTGAGCACTATTACTGTTGTATGGTTAACTGATATAGGTTTGGATTTGCACCTTAAGTTATCTATTATCAGAGATCCTATTGTATACTTTATCTGATCAGGTGGTAATGCCTTAATTTCTGTACGTAAACTTTCAAATTTCTAAAGCTATTTCTATAACTGTGTGTACCAAACCTCAATAAAAAAGCTTTACAGTTGCTATAACATTCATATTCAACTATGAACATTTTTTTTTCCCCTTTAAGAAAAAACAGTGGCAGTTATCTTATTCCTAAACATCAGTCATCAATGCATTTTTTTTTTTTTTTGCATACAACCTGTATTACTGATCAGGACCTCAGTTCAAGTTTCCTCAGGGAAAGTTCAAGGCACATCATTTTATAGTGGTGAATGTGCATTTTCGTCTTGACGTTGTCCCATCAGGCTGGGGGATTGATGATTTGCTCTTGGGTTCTGCCCGGGGGGATCCCGCGGGTCTTCTGCAGCTTCCTGTGGTAGGCGTATATTTATGCCTAGTGCTTGATTGAGGTTCGGAAGATCTTCAATAGATTTCAGGACGTGTGAAGTGTTATTTTTTGTGACGATCAGACAGGTGGGGAAACCCCACCTGTAAGGCAGCCTTCTTTCTTTGAGAACGGCGGTGACAAATCTCAGATCCCTTCTTTTCTGTAGCGTTGTGGGGCATAGATCAGAGTATATTTGTATTTCAGAGCCTCTAAACTCTACAGGATGTTGTGTTCTGGCGAGTCGCAGGATTTCTTCCTTGTATTTAAAGGACAATAATTTAATTATTACATCTCTGGGCGGTGCCCTATTTGGCGGTTTGGGGCGCAGGGCCCGATGTGCTCTTTCAATAGGCGTGTCTGGGGTATCTTCATTATTTTTAAGATGTTTGATGAAATCCTGTATGTAGGCTTGTAGAGCAGGAGGGTCTATTGTTTCAGGTATTCCTCGTAGTCGAAGATTGTTCCTCCTGCTCCTATTTTCTAAGTCCTCTATGCGGTCCATAAGTGTTTGGACTGTGCCCTCCTGGGCCTGCAATTGACTAGTTTGATGTTGTAAATCTGAGCTGAGTGTTTCTTGCCGTTCTTCCATCTGTGTAACACGACGGTCTACTACCATGATGTCTCTTTTCAGCTCCCCAAACATAGTCTTAAAATCCTGCATAGCTTCTCTGATATCTTCTTTTGAAGATAGGTGTTTTATGTCTTCTCTTGTTAGGTAGTTTAGTGATCTATCATTTGTACCCGGGTCATGTACTTGTGCTGATGTTATTAGTGTGAGATCACTGCGCCCCGCTTCTGTTGCTATTGTGGCTGGCTCTGCTTGAATTAGGTAGTTTTCTAGGGCTGTAGGCTGTGTGTTCTTAAGTGGCTTATTACTTCTTTTAGCAGCCATGTTTTATACTTATTTTGTGTGCTATATGCCTCTGATTTGCCCCTTTCTTTTTATTTTAACACTATTTTCAGCAAAAGGTATGTTGCACTTGTTTTAATTCCTTTAATTTCCCCTCCATAGTGGGCCTTGTCTGTGATTCAATCCTCCAGCCTCTCTAAGGCCTAGATTTGGAGTTTGGCGGTAAAAGGGCTGTTAACGCTCCGCGGGCTTTTTTCTGGCCGCACCATAAAATTAACTCTGGTATCGAGAGTTCAAACAAATGCTGCGTTAGGCTCCAAAAAAGGAGCGTAGAGCATTTTTACCGCAAATGCAACTCTCGATACCAGAGTTGCTTACGGACGCGGCCAGCCTCAAAAACGTGCTCGTGCACGATTCCCCCATAGGAAACAATGGGACTGTTTGAGCTGAAAAAAAACCTAACACCTGCAAAAAAGCAGCGTTCAGCTCCTAACGCAGCCCCATTGTTTCCTATGGGGAAACACTTCCTACGTCTGCACCTAACACTCTAACATGTACCCCGAGTCTAAACACCCCTAACCTTACACTTATTAACCCCTATTCTGCCGCCCCCGCTATCGCTGACCCCTGCATATTTTTTTTAACCCCTAATCTGCCGCTCCGTAAACCGCCGCAACCTACGTTATCCCTATGTACCCCTAATCTGCTGCCCTAACATCGCCGACCCCTATATTATATTTATTAACCCCTAATCTGCCCCCCTCAACGTCGCCGACACCTGCCTACACTTATTAACCCCTAATCTGCCGAGCGGACCTGAGCGCTACTATAATAAAGTTATTTATTTATTTGTTCCGATCAGCCAATAGAATGCGAGCTCAATCTGATTGGCTGATTGGATCAGCCAATCGGATTGAACTTGATTCTGATTGGCTGATTCCATCAGCCAATCAGAAAATTCCTACCTTAATTCCGATTGGCTGATAGAATCCTATCAGCCAATCGGAATTCGAGGGACGCCATCTTGGATGACGTCCCTTAAAGGAACCGTCATTAGTCGGGAGACAACGGAAGAAGAGGATGGATCCGCGTCGCCTGCTTCAAGATGGACCCGCTCCGCACCGGATGGAAGAAGATCGAAGATGCCGCTTGGAGAAGATGTTTGCCGGTCCGGATGTCCTCTTCTTGCCGGATAGGAGGAAGACTTTGGAGCCTCTTCTGGACCTCTTCAGCACCGGATGATGGATCGCCAACCCCCGCTTGGGTTGGATGAAGATGTTGGAGCCAGGACCGATCGGTGAACCTGGTATGGTGAAGACAAGGTAGGAAGATCTTCAGGGGCTTAGTGTTAGGTTTATTTAAGGGGGGTTTGGGTTAGATTAGGGGTATGTGGGTGGTGGGTTGTAATGTTGAGGGGGGGTATTGTATTTATTCTTTTACAGGCAAAAGAGCTGAAATTCTTGGGGCATGCCCCGCAAAGGGCCCTGTTCAGGGCTGGTAAGGTAAAAGAGCTTGTAACTTTTTTAATTTAGAATAGGGTAGGGAATTTTTTATTTTGGGGGGCTTTGTTATTTTATTAGGGGGCTTAGAGTAGGTGTAATTAGTTTAAAATTGTTGTAATATTTTTCTTATGTTTGTAAATATTTTTTTATTTTTTGTAACTTAGTTCTTTTTTATTTTTTGTACTTTAGCTAGTTTATGTAATTGTATTTATTTGTAGGAATTGTGTTTAATTAATTTATTGATAGTGTAGTGTTAGGTTAATTGTAGGTAATTGTAGGTAGTTTATTTAATTATTTTATTGATAGGGTAGTGTTAGGTTTAATTATATCTTAGGTTAGGATTTATTTTACAGGTAAATTTGTTATTATTTTAACTAGGTAACTATTAAATAGTTCTTAACTATTTAATAGCTATTGTACCTAGTTAAAATAAATACCAAGTTGCCTGTAAAATAAATATTAATCCTAAAATAGCTATAATATAATTATAATTTATATTGTAGCTATATTAGGATTTATTTTACAGGTAAGTATTTAGCTTTAAATAGGAATCATTTATTTAATAAGAGTTAATTAATTTCCTTAGATGTAAATTATATTTAAGTTAGGGGGGTGTTAGTGTTAGGGTTAGACTTAGCTTTAGGGGTTAATCAATTTATTAGAATAGCGGTGAGCTCCGGTCATCAGATTAGGGGTTAATAATTGAAGTTAGGTGTCGGCGATGTTAGGGAGGGCAGATTAGGGGTTAATACTATTTATTATAGGGTTAGTGAGGCGGGTTAGGGGTTAATAACTTTATTATAGTAGCGCTCAGGTCCGCTCGGCAGATTAGGGGTTAATAAGTGTAGGCAGGTGTCGGCGACGTTGAGGGGGGCAGATTAGGGGTTAATAAATATAATATAGGGGTCGACGGTGTTAGGGGTAGCAGATTAGGGGTACATAGGGATAACGTAGGTGGCGGCGCTTTGCGGTCGGAAGATTAGGGGTTAATTATTTTAAGTAGCTGGCGGCGACGTTGTGGGGGGCAGGTTAGGGGTTAATAAATGTAATACAGGGGTCGGCGGGGTTAGGGGCAGCAGATTAGGGGTACATAAGTATAACGTAGGTGGCGGTCGGCAGATTAGGGGTTAAAAATTTTAATCGAGTGGCGGCGATGTGGGGGGAGCTCGGTTTAGGGGTACATAGGTAGTTTATGGGTGTTAGTGTACTTTAGGGTACAGTAGTTAAGAGCTTTATGAACCGGCGTTAGCCAGAAAGCTCTTAACTCCTGCTATTTTCAGGCAGCTGGAATTTTGTCGTTAGAGCTCTAACGCTCACTTCAGAAACGACTCTAAATACCGGCGTTAGAAAGATCCCATTGAAAAGATAGGATACGCAAATGGCGTAGGGGGATCTGCGGTATGGAAAAGTCGCTGCTGAAAAGTGAGCGTTAGACCCTTTAATCACTTCACTCCAAATACCAGCGGGCGGCCAAAACCAGCGTTAGGAGCCTCTAACGCTGGTTTTGACGGCTACCGCCGAACTCCAAATCTAGGCCTTAGTGTTGTTTAATTGAGACACTTGCAAAAGTATAAAGTTAATCAGTTCCCTTCTGTGTTACTTAGCAGCACTAGTGTTGGGGCTTTTATTTAATGTGACAGGCGGTGCCTGTGTTTTCCCAGTCAGCCTTAGCTGTTTATGAGATCCGTTTTGTGAGGTGCACTAATATTTATAGATATCTTTAGAAAGGCTGTCTTTTAAACCATCCGTCCCCCTTTGCCTTGCCTCAGTTAGTATAATGTGACAAAGCGACCCCCTGCCTTTATTCTCAATGCTCAATTGTCATATGTGTATTAAATGACTTAGTTCTGCCCCCTACTCCTGTGCTAGGTGCGTTTGGGCCTTTATATGTTTACTGGTGTTTGAGTTAATTTGCCTGCGAGACCTCGTTACGGGTCTCAGAGCTTAATGCGGGTAGGATCGCGGGGTGTGCCAGTCATCAGTCTTACCGGTGAAGAGGCATGTGATCCGCTCTGCGTCAGGGGCCTTTTCTGTGTTGGCAGTCGTTTGGCCGTTACCTATGTGCTCCCGGGTCTCCGTTCCGTATCCCGGTCTCAGTGCCCCTAAAGTCTGAGTGATCCGCTGCAGTGAGTTGTTGATCAGCTCTGTAGGATCTTGAGCTGCTGTCTTGGGTTGCGCCCGCTGAAGCCTCTTGCAAGGTATGATCCTTCTCTTGCAGCCGTTCGTGCGCGGACTTTCTGTGCTCCCTATATTCTCCCTGCTTTTGCGGCCTCTTCTCCTCCAGCGGTGACCGGCACTTGTTTTGTAGTCACTCGCTCTTGGGGCCCCTCCGAGATTGTTCCTTGGCACTTCACACCCCTATGTAGTGTTTCTGGTTGCGTTGCTTGTTATGTGAAAACGCTGATTTTATGATTAAAGACAAAGGGGACTACAGAGCTCTAACACTATGCAGCCATCTTGGTCCGTGGCTAGGCTCCGCCCCGATTGTCCAGTATTTTTATAGGGAGCTAGCAACCCTAATGTGACCAGCATCTAAAAACTCCAAATCAGCTCAGCTCAGGGTTGGAAATGGCTCAGCCGTTAAAGAGTTAAAGTTTTTTTTAATTGTTTTTTTTACATATGCATAGTATATAATATATCAGCAATTCAGTACAGTACTGCAAAGGTCTGCACATGTATATCTGTTCTATAAGCATTTAAAACTCATTCTCTTATTATGATTGCATTTGTGTTCTATTTTAATACTATCCAGTAATACACCCATTGAAAAAAAAACCTTGAGAATATTTATCTTCTATTCTTTGCTGGGGCTAGTCAGAGGTAGGGTTGCCACCTCAGCCATGTTTTCTTGGACACTTATTAGTTACACATGCTGTAGGGTGTGCAGGGAGAAACAGGATCACTATTTGTTTGCTATCCAGGGGTGCAACTCATGTTCCCCTCTGTACACCCTGCAGCATGTGTAACTCATAAGTGTCCAGGAAAACATGGCTGAGGTGGCAACCCTAGTCAGAAGCCATCTCAAGTCAAAAGGATCTCTTGCACTGATCTAAGTAATTGAGGTGTAGCATGTTGCAAGATCACACAAACAACATTTGTTTTTATATCTACAAGATGCTCTCCAGGTAAAGCAGATGAAATAGTGATATTGTTTTATTACTTATTATATAATTTTTGTGCTTAATTAAACATTTTAGGGGAGTTAATGTTGAGTTTAATATTCCTTTAATTTGTATTTTTCCGATGTTAATGGTTCTCCAGTAACCTTCTGTCCATCTTGGTTGTGCATTTGCTCAAGACAAAAACTTGTTTATGCAACAATGTATGTAAGTTATAATGAAATAACGTTAGACCATTCATTATTAACTGTTTCATTCACAGAATTATAACCGACCTGCAATTATGTCACAAGCTGTCCCTGTAGCTGTGAAATTCCTTCACAGGGGAAACAAGGAGTTGTGCAGAAATATGTCTAATTACATTTCACTGGTAGCAATCACCAAGGCAGATCTCCTTGCTGATCACACAGAAGCAATAATAAACAGCATACTTCAAGGTACAAATCAGTTGTTTTATTTGCCTTGCAATAATGTTATATTTGTATGTTTTTTTTATACCAATCAACATGCATTGTGCCATTACACTTTTTTTGTAGTCTTGAAATAAATTAACATACCAACTGTGTGTGAACGTGTTAACACCTTATTTGCTGCAATTGATCTTCAGTTTTAAAATGCACCAATTTAAAGCCTCTTATGTCCTATGCTATAGCTAGGGTTGTCAGTGCCACCACCAATGAGTTACACATGCTACAGGGTATGAAGGGAGGAACATGAATAGTGCTTTCCAGGATCACTATTCCTGTGCTATCCAGGGGTGCAATTCATGTTCCCCTCTGCACACCCTGCAGCATGTGTAACTCATGTGTCCAGGAAAACATGGCTGAGGTGGCCACCTTAGTTATAGCCAATAAAAGATAAGGATAAATGACAATATGTGCACAATTATTATGCTTGGTTAGAGCCCTTTTCAAAAGCAATGCTTACCTATGCCCGTCGGCCTGCTACTGCTTTATTTTATTTAGTTATTATTTTAAACCTTGTCACAGGGTTGTCATCTTATAACATCTGATGTCATTTGATATCTTCTGGGTAGACTAGTAACATTTGCCTTTTCATTTATGTTTTTTTCCCCTTTAAGATACATGGAACTGTAGCTTAGGTGATATAATTAGCTGATGGGTGAGATCAGGTTAGTAAGTATGGTAACTGATCAGCTGATTATTTCACCTGTTCAGATATCATAAAGATCTTTCCCATTGGTTTGCCCTAAGGACTGAAGGTGAAAAACACTGCTCTATGGCTTCCTGGAACCCCCCCAGCCTATGTTCTTCTTGCATGTACTGGTAAAAGCTTCACTGAGGAAAACCCAGGACTGAGTTGAGCCACGGCAGTCTGCTAATTAATTATTTAATTAGATTTTAATTCCACGTATCATCAGGTCACACCTTTTTCTTGGTATAACGAGAGAAATGCAAGCTATATCTGTTGGTAATTATTTTTTTATAACTAGATAGATATTTGTAAGTAGATTATGTTTGTCTTTGAGCACACTCGGCAGTCGGCACCTAGCCATGCCATAGCCAAATGATCCTTTCACAAATGTTCAAATATTAGAAACCAAGCTGAAAATGAATGATCCCAAATTGTTCATTATTTATTTCTTCTTTTAATGTCAAGTTTCTTAATCGTGAAATATTTTTATTGGCATAATATATTTATATAATGTTGTTACATTAGCACAGTCTTTGGGTATCATAGTCATATAAAAATAATTTAGGGTTGGGGCATTTCAGAATTAAAGGGATAGAAAGGTCAAAAAGGAAATGCGCATAGAAGCATTTTTGCAATATATTTTCATTAGCAAAAAATACTTCTATTAAAAGTTATTACAGTTTTTAGTATAATATATAATGTACTAGAAGTGACAATCTTCCTTTTATTTGCATTGGGATGTTGCTCCCTTAAAGGGATAGAAAGGTAATAAATGAAATATATAATAAGCTTCCATTAGCAAAAATGCTTCTAGTAAAAGTTATTACTGTTTTTAAGTGGCATACGCACATATGCTGTGAGGGCCCTTGCACCAGAATTCACACACCGTGCCTGCTCAGAGAGTCAGCATTGGCTTGTATGATACAAATTACATCTTTGGAAGCAATACACACCACCACCAGCTTTCTGAGCAGTCATGGTGTTTAAATACTGGTGCACGGGCCTTCCCAGGCTATGTGTGTATGCCGCAGAAAAACAGTAATAACTTTTACTAGAAGCGTTTTTGCTAATGGAAGCTTATTGCACATTTCATTTTTGACCTTTCTATCCCTTTAAGGGAGCGACATCCCAATTAAACAAAAAAACGATTGTGAGCCACTTCTAGTACATTATACTAAAATACTCTATTTGACAGAGGGAACCAAAAATCTCATGGGACAAAAACTTAAAGGGGCACTGAAACCAAATGTTTTCTTTCGTGATTCAGATAGAGCATGCAATTTTAAGCAACTTTCTAATTTACTCCTATTATCAATTTTTATTCGTTCTCTTGCTATCTTTATTTGAAAAAGAAGGCATCTAAGCTATTTTTTGGTTCAGAGCACTGGATTGAACTTGTTTATTGGTGGATGAATTTATCCACCAATCAGCAAGAACAACCCAGGTTGTTCACCAAAAATGGGCCAGCATCTAAACTTACATTCTTGCATTTCAAATAAAGATACCAAGAGAATGAAGAAAAATTGATAATCGGAGTAAATGAGAAAGTTGCTTAAAATTGCATGCTCTATCTGAATCACAAAATTTGGGTTCAGTGTCCCTTTAAGGAATAGAGTTATTGTTAGGGGATCAAGGCCAGTTTTTATATGAGAAGGTGATCTGGGGCAGATAACTTAAAGAGACATAAAACCCCAAATTTTTCATTCATGATTCAGATAGAGCATGCAATTTAAACATCTTTCTAATTTACTTCTATTATATATTTTTATTTGTTCTCCTGGTATCTTTTGTTGAAAAACTGGGATGCATGCTTAGGAGTTTGCCTATTCACACTAACGCTCTCACAAACACACACTCTCACACACACAAATACATTCTCTTTCACACAGAAACTCTCACACACAAAAAGACCCTGGTCAACACAAAAACAGACTCTCATGCACAAAGAAACTTACACACACAGACTCACACACAGACACACTCCTGCACTCAGACACACTACCACACACATGAGAGAGAAATAACTGTAGGCATGAGCAGTATGTTGCAAATGCACAATGTCCCCTTTTTGGCAGTGGTTGTTTCGTACCAAACCTGAACATTTGTATGTGTGGGCCTGACTCCGCTTCTCAAACAGACACACAAATGGAAACCTGAACTGTCCGGGTCATTCCAGAACAGGTGGAACCTAATGCACAGTCAGAGAACAGTGAAATGGAACAAGCCCAGGACTTACCAAGATCCATTCACTCCCATCTGGCCTTCCTGTCCTATTCTAAAAAGAAGACAGCCTGTTAGTAAACAGACAGGTCAATCTATACACTGGCCGGTGCTTTTTTAGAAAGCAAGCTCTGTTACATAGAAAATACTAATTAATTAAGAGAAAAGGTGGGAGAGAGAGGAGAAAAGGGGGGAGGGAAAGAAGGGAGGGAACGAAATGAGTGAAAGAAGGGAGCAAGGGAGGGAGTTGAGAGAAAGAAGGGAGGGAGTTGAGTGAGGGAGTAAATTGAGGGAGGAAGGGAGTTGATGGAGGAAGGGAGGGAGAAAGGGAAAGAAGGGAGAGAGGAAGGGAGGGAGAGAAGAATACACTTTGAAACAATCACTGCCACCCCATATTCAAAATTCTAACAAAAGATTATTCCATTTGTTAGATCTTTGTTAGATCAGGTTAGATCAACTGTTTTTTTCATTAGATCTACTCTAAAATATGAAATATTAACAATCTTTTTCAGGGGGGGGCTAACCAGTAGCCAACCCTCCCTCAACAAAAATGTTGACAAAATGTTATTGATTATGATAGCTCCACGTTAGATCAGGTTTGATCAGCCAAACGTTTTGCTAGATCTAGTCTAATTACTGAGATATTGAATTTTTAATGAGGGGGCTAGCCCCCCCCTCAACTTAAAGCTGGACCAAATTTTATTGATTTTGAGATATACGTTAGATCAGCTTAGATGAACTGTTTTTCTCATTAGATCTATCACGCAAGAGGCGGTATTCACAATCCTATTTTGTGTGCGGGGGAGGGGTGATCATGGGTTAGCCCCCCCCTCAACTGAAATCTGGACCAAATTGTATTGATTTTGATAGATATACATTAGATCAGGTTAGATCAACTGTTTTTTCCGTTAGATCTATCACGCAAGAGGCAGTATTTACAATCATAGGCCTAGATTTGGAGTTCGGCGGTAAAAGGGCTGTTAACGCTCCGCGGGCTTTTTTCTGGCCGCACCATAAAATTAACTCTGGTATCGAGAGTTCAAACAAATGCTGCGTTAGGCTCCAAAAAAGGAGCGTAGAGCATTTTTGCCGCAAATGCAACTCTCGATACCAGAGTTGCTTACGGACGCGGCCGGCCTCAAAAACGTGCTCGTGCACGATTCCCCCATGGGAAACAATGGGGCTGTTTGAGCTGAAAAAAAACCTAACACCTGCAAAAAAGCAGCGTTCAGCTCCTAACGCAGCCCCATTGTTTCCTATGGGGGAACACTTCCTATGTCTGCACCTAACACTCTAACATGTACCCCGAGTCTAAACACCCCTAACCTTACACTTATTAACCCCTAATCTGCCGCCCCCGCTATCGCTGACCCCTGCATATTTTTTTTAACCCCTAATCTGCCGCTCCGTAAACCGCCGCCACCTAAGTTATCCTTATGTACCCCTAATCTGCTGCCCCTAACATCGCCGACCCCTATATTATATTTATTAACCTCTAACCTGCCTCCCACAACGTCGCCGACACCTGCCTACACTTATTAACTCCTAATCTGCCGAGCGGACCTGAGCGCTACTATAATAAAGTTATGAACCCCTAACCCGCCTCACTAACCCGATCATAAATAGTATTAACCCCTAATCTGCCCTCCCTAACATCGCCGACACCTAACTTCAATTATTAACCCCTAATCTGCCGACCGGAGCTCACCGCTATTCTAATAAATGTATTAACCCCTAAAGCTAAGTCTAACCCTAACACTAACACCCCCCTAAGTTAAATATAATTTTTATCTAACGAAATAAATTAACTCTTATTAAATAAATTATTCCTATTTAAAGCTAAATACTTACCTGTAAAATAAATCCTAATATAGCTACAATATAAATTATAATTATATTATAGCTATTTTAGGATTAATATTTATTTTACAGGCAACTTTGTAATTATTTTAACCAGGTACAATAGCTATTAAATAGTTAAGAACTATTTAATAGTTACCTAGTTAAAATAATAACAAAGTTACCTGTAAAATAAATCCTAACCTAAGATATAATTAAACCTAACACTACCCTATCAATAAAATAATTAAATAAACTACCTACAATTACCTACAATTAACCTAACACTACACTATCAATAAATTAATTAAACACAATTCCTACAAATAAATACAATTAAATAAACTAGCTAAAGTACAAAAAATAAAAAAGAACTAAGTTACAGAAAATAAAAAAATATTTACAAACATAAGAAAAATATTACAACAATTTTAAACTAATTATACCTACTCTAAGCCCCCTAATAAAATAACAAAGCCCCCCAAAATAAAAAATTCCCTACCCTATTCTAAATTAAAAAAGTTACAAGCTCTTTTACCTTACCAGCCCTGAACAGGGCCCTTTGCGGGGCATGCCCCAAGAATTTCAGCTCTTTTGCCTGTAAAAGAATAAATACAATACCCCCCCCCCCAACATTACAACCCACCACCCACATACCCCTAATCTAACCCAAACCCCCCTTAAATAAACCTAACACTAAGCCCCTGAAGATCTTCCTACCTTGTCTTCACCATACCAGGTTCACCGATCCGTCCTGAAGAGCTCCTCCGATGTCCTGATCCAAGCCCAAGCGGGGGCTGAAGAGGTCCATGATCCGGTCAAAGTCTTCATCCAAGCGGGGCAGAAGAGGATCTTCCATCCGATTGAAGTCATCATCCAGGCGGCATCTTCTATGGTCTTCCATCCGGAGCGAAGCGGCAGGATCCTGAAGACCTCCAGCGCGGAACATCCATCCGGACCGACAACTGAACGACGAATGACTGTTCCTTTAAGGGACGTCATCCAAGATGGCGTCCCTCGAATTCCGATTGGCTGATAGGATTCTATCAGCCAATCGGAATTAAGGTAGGAATTTTCTGATTGGCTGATGGAATCAGCCAATCAGAATCAAGTTCAATCCGATTGGCTGATCCAATCAGCCAATCAGATTGAGCTCGCATTCTATTGGCTGTTCCGATCAGCCAATAGAATGCGAGCTCAATCTGATTGGCTGATTGGATCGGCCAATCGGATTGAACTAGATTCTGATTGGCTGATTCCATCAGCCAATCAGAAAATTCCTACCTTAATTCCGATTGGCTGATAGAATCCTATCAGCCAATCGGAATTCGAGGGACGCCATCTTGGATGACGTCCCTTAAAGGAACAGTCATTCGTCGTTCAGTCGTCGGTCCGGATGGATGTTCCGCGCTGGAGGTCTTCAGGATCCTGCCGCTTCGCTCCGGATGGAAGAAGATCGAAGATGCCGCTTGGAGAAGATGTTTGCCGGTCCGGATGTCCTCTTCTTGCCGGATAGGAGGAAGACTTTGGAGCCTCTTCTGGACCTCTTCAGCACCGGATTATGGATCGCCAACCCCCGCTTGGGTTGGATGAAGATCTTGGAGCCAGGACGGATCGGTGATACCTGGATGGTGAAGACAAGGTAGGAAGATCTTCAGGGGATTAGTGTTAGGTTTATTTAAGGGGGGTTTGGGTTAGATTAGGGGTATGTGGGTGGTGGGTTGTAATGTTGGGGGGGGGGTATGGTATGTTTTTTTTTTACAGGCAAAAGAGCTGAACTTCTTGGGGCATGCCCCGCAAAGGGCCCTGTTCAGGGCTGGTAAGGTAAAAGAGCTTGTAACTTTTTTAATTTAGAATAGGGTAGGGAATTTTTTATTTTGGGGGGCTTTGTTATTTTATTAGGGGGCTTAGAGTAGGTGTAATTAGTTTAAAATTGTTGTAATATTTTTCTTATGTTTGTAAATATTTTTTTATTTTCTGTAACTTAGTTCTTTTTTATTTTTTGTACTTTAGCTAGTTTATTTATTTCGTTAGATGTAAATTATATTTAACTTAAGGGGGGTGTTAGTGTTAGGGTTAGACTTAGCTTTAGGGGTTAATCCATTTATTAGAATAGCGGTGAGCTCCAATCGGAAGATTAGGGGTTAATAATTGAAGGTAGGTGTCGGCGATGTTAGGGAGGGCAGATTAGGGGTTAATACTATTTATGATAGGGTTAGTGAGGCGGATTAGGGGTTAATAACTTTATTATAGTAGCGGTGCGGTCCGCTCGGCAGATTAGGGGTTAATAAGTGTAGGCAGGTGGAGGCGACGTTGTGGGGGGCAGATTAGGGGTTAATAAATATAATATAGGGGTCGGCGGTGTTAGGGGTAGCAGATTAGGGGTACATAGGGATAACGTAGGTGGCGGCGCTTTGCGGTCGGAAGATTAGGGGTTAATTATTTTAAGTAGCTGGCGGCGACGTTGTGGGGGGCAGGTTAGGGGTTAATAAATGTAATACAGGGGTCGGCGGGGTTAGGGGCAGCAGATTAGGGGTACATAAGTATAACGTAGGTGGCGGTCGGCAGATTAGGGGTTAAAAATTTTAATCGAGTGTCGGCGATGTGGGGGGGCCTCGGTTTAGGGGTACATAGGTAGTTTATGGGTGTTAGTGTACTTTAGGGTACAGTAGTTAAGAGCTTTATGAACCGGCGTTAGCCAGAAAGCTCTTAACTCCTGCTATTTTCAGGCGGCTGGAATTTTGTCGTTAGAGCTCTAACGCTCACTTCAGAAACGACTCTAAATACCAGCGTTAGAAAGATCCCATTGAAAAGATAGGCTACGCAAATGGCGTAGGGGGATCTGCGGTATGGAAAAGTCGCGGCTGAAAAGTGAGCGTTAGACCCTTTAATCACTGACTCCAAATACCAGCGGGCGGCCAAAACCAGCGTTAGGAGCCTCTAACGCTGGTTTTGACGGCTACCGCCGAACTCCAAATCTAGGCCATAGTTTGTGTGCAGGGGAGTGATGATCACTGGGCTAGCCCCCCTCAACTGAAATCTGGACCAAATTTTATTGATTTTGACAGATATACGTTAGATCAGGTTAGATCGACTGTTTTTTTTTTTTTAGATCTATCACACAAGAGGCGGTATTCACAATCCTAGTTTGTGTGCCGGTGAAGATTGATCACTGGGCTAGCCCCCCTTCAACTGAAATCCCTTTCTATCATTTAGCTTAGCATATCATTTCCATAGAAAAGGCTAAACCAGGGCCAGACTGACATATCGGGATACTGAGAAAATACCCGGTAGGCTGTCAGCTGCTGTGGCCAGATTCACAAGCATTTTTTTAAAAAATGTTTTTATTTCTCATGCTGCACCTAGCCCATCAGTCCTCAGGTGTCGCTGCACAATAATAATTCTGCCCACAGTGGTAGCATGCAGGAGAGCACGCCTATGCACAGACCTGTCAGTGCTCCTGCACGCACTTGGTGCATTTGGCCTGTGAGAGGCGTTATTATAACCCCGCCCAAAGCTCTGCACAAGACCAAGAGACATTCAGCAGTGACCTTCAGCCACACTCCCCAAAACCATAGTGTCCCTCTTTGGACATATGAAATGTTGAGAGGCATGTAATAATAAGTATTCTTTATCACCATATGAGTGTGATAGGGTTGGGGTGAATGTGACTTGGTTGGAGAAGGGAGTGTGACAGGGCGAGGAGAGGTAAGTGTGACAGGATTTGGAGAGTTAATGTGACAGCGTGAGTGTGGTAGAGTGTGACAGGTTTAAAGGCGTTAATGTGATAGGGTAAGTGTGACAGGGTTGGGGTTGAGTGTGGCATGGTTGGAGGAGGTAGTGTGACAGGCCGAGGGGAGGTGAGTGTGGGGGATTGAGGGGTTTATGTGACAGGGTGAGTGTGGCATGGTTGGGGGGCTGAGTGACCGGATTGCAGGGGTTAATGCAGGGTTGCTCAAACATTTGGCCCTCCAGATGTTATGAACTGCATCTCCCATAATGCACTTACAGCCATAATTTTTGCAAAGCATCAAGTAGAGATGTATTCCACAACATCTGGAGGGCCAAAGGTTGAGCACCCCTGGGAGGGGAGTGTGACAGGGTTGGGGGGGTGAGTGGGACAGTGCGAGAGAAGGTGAGTGTGACAGGATAAGTGGATTAATGTGATCAGGTGAGTGTGGCAGGGTGAAGGGGGGGGTGGTAGACAGGGCCGGAGTGGGACCAAAAATAGGCCCAGGCATTTTAAGGCAAAGCAGCCCAACCTTATTTCTTGTCAACACCAGAATTTTTGTTGTTTAAAAATATAGATAATCCCTTTATTACCCATTCCCTAGTTTTGCACAACAACACTGTTAGACAGCCCCCTGATCACATAACATTTGATTTATTATGTATTGACTTTCATTTTAGTGCAGTGTCACAAGCCACGGGCGTGATCACAATGTTTTCTATATGGCTCACATGAACTAGCTCTCCCCTGTTGTGAAAAGCAAATAAAAAAGCAGGTGATAAGAGGCGGCCTTCAAGGGCTTAGAAATTATCATATGAGCCTTCCTAGGTTTAGCTTTTAACTAAGAATACCAAGAGAACAAAGCAAAATTGGTGATACAAGTAAATTGGAAAGTTGTTTAAAATTACATGCCCTATTTGAAACATAAAAGGTTTTTTTGGACTTGACTGTCCCTTTAACACTCGCTTGTTCAGGATGACTGAAATGCTGTGCTATAGTGCAACTGTTTGCACCACAGCAGGGGATTGCGTTGCACAAGAATCCTCTTGTGCAAAATTTAATTTTACCTTGCTATGAAACCTGGCCGCCTGCAGGGATGGTAAATATCCCCTAATGTGTGACATCCAGCACTACAGAAATACACTTGTATGAATGCAGACCCCACATACACACACTCATATGTAAGCAGATCACACATACTCCCATTTCCAACACACTCATATGCGCGCACATCACACATACACACACATACACACACTCATATGCACGCACATCACACATACACACACACACACACACTCATATGCAAGCACATTACACATACACACACATACACACACTCATATGCAAGCACATCACACATACACACACATACACACACTCATATGCACGCACATCACACATACACACACATACACACACTCATATGCAAGCACATCACACATACACACACATACACACACTCATATGCACGCACATCACACATACACACACATACACACACTCATATGCACGCACATCACACATACACACACATACACACACTCATATGCAAGCACATCACACATACACACACATACACACACTCATATGCAAGCACATCACACATACACACACATACACACACTCATATGCACGCACATCACACATACACACACACATACACACACTCATATGCACGCACATCACACATACACACACATACACACATTCATATGCAAGCACATTACACATACACACACTCATATGCACGCACATCACACATACACACACATACACACATTCATATGCAAGCACATCACACATACACACACTCATATGCAAGCACATCATACATACACACACTCATATGCACGCACATCACACATACACACACTCATATGCACGCACATCACACATACACACACATACACACACTCATATGCACGCACATCACACATACACACACATACACACACTCATATGCAAGCACATCACACATACACACACATACACACACTCATATGCAAGCACATCACACATACACACACATACACACACTCATATGCACGCACATCACACATACACACACACATACACACACTCATATGCACGCACATCACACATACACACACATACACACATTCATATGCAAGCACATTACACATACACACACTCATATGCACGCACATCACACATACACACACATACACACATTCATATGCAAGCACATCACACATACACACACTCATATGCAAGCACATCATACATACACACACTCATATGCACGCACATCACACATACACACACTCATATGCACGCACATCACACATACACACACATACACACATTCATATGCAAGCACATTACACATACATACACTCATATGCACACACAACACATACACCCACTTAAGGCTGTGACACACTGCAAGCACTGAAGTAGCTGTGCTGCTGTCACTGTGCCCCAAGAAACGGCCCTGTCAACTAGTCAAGAAAAAACAAAACAATGTGTTCACTTTTAACACAATTTTAAAAACACTGACTTGATGGCTCTGAAGATCACCGGTTCCACTTCTCACAATCCCAGCTCCCTTCCCCAGTTTTGCTACAATGTCTGCATGGAGTGCAGAGGCTGTTGTGTCACATGTGACATCATCAGCCTGAGGCCGCAGCAGTTTTTTTTTTTTTTTTTTGCAGAGTGTAAATAATGAATAGGTAGGCAGAGTTATGGGAGCTGGAGGCCCACCGGGCATTTGCCCGATGGTCAGTCTGGGCCTGGTGATCAGTGACAAGCTGTGAGGTTAGAGGCTGGTGAGACAGTAGCTACGTTAGACACCCAAGAAACACATATATGAACCGAATAGAGATAGCTTAAAGGGATACTAAACCCATTTTTTTTTCTGTGATTAGTTTGTGATATTCACTTATTATTTGTTTATATTTAGTTATAAAACTGGTTATAAACACTGCTGCCAGATGGCAAAAGACATGTGCACGCTCCTGAGCACACCTAGGATACTAGAATATTATCAAATTTGCTTCATTCTGTCAGAATCCTTTGTTAAAGGAGCAGCAATGCACGACTAAGAGCTAGCTGCTGACAAGTAACTGCATGATTTTTGTCACTGGCACAATTCATCTGTTCAGCTAGCTCCAGTAGTGCATTGCTGCTTCTTTAACAAAGGATATCTGGAGAATGAAGCTGATTTGATCATTGAAGTAGTACTGCTAATCAGAGGAGATATGCAACCTGTCATTTATTAGTCAGGGGTACAAAGAGCAACAGTTGGGAAGCATGCATGATTGTTAAAGGGATACTAAACCCAAATTGTTTCTTTAATGATTCAGCTAGAGCATGGAATTTTAGGCAACTTTCTAATTTACTCCTATTATCAATTTTTCTTCATTCTCTCTCTTTTCATAATGTAAAGCTTAGGAGCAGGCCCATTTTTGGTTCAGAACCTGGGTAATGCTTGCTTATTGGTGACTTAATATAGACACCAATAAGCAAGCGCTATCCAGGGTGCTGAACCTAAAATGGGCCAGCTCCTAAGCTTTACATTCCTACTATTTAAATAAAGATATATTTTTTTTCTGCAGGTCACTTTAAAATGAAATTAAGTAGTAAAATTAGGCAGTTACACTAAAGCAGTTTCTCAACCACGGTCCTCAAGTACCCCAAACAGGCCAGGATTGCATTATTGCTAAAGCAGTGCACAGGTGAAATGATCATCTTATGGATGATAGCAGGTTAGTAACCATGGTGTTACTGATCAGCTGATCATTTCACCTGTGCAGTGGTTCAACTATAATAAAAACTGGCCTGTTGGGGGTACTTGAGGACCGCTGTTGAGAAACACTGCACTAAAGCACCAGCTCATCTAGTACCATACCTAACATCTAGTACCATACCTAACATCTAGTACCATACTTAAAAGAGATAGATAAATTACTAATACCAGTGGAAAGTGCAACATCTGTCCTTACACAAAAATGGCATCAAATCTGTTACCCTTCAAGTTGAAATCATAATTCCTTAAAATAATAAAGTGGGATCTTAAGGCTTTATTACAGATGAAAAGTTCTCTGGAAAATTAGTGCATCTAGGCCAACTACCCTACAATTATTACAGTGCTCAGCAATGTTCCCTCTAGCTAAAATAGTTAAAAGTAGTATTTAGTGGAGAGACTTCCGGTAGGTGGGACGTAAGCTAGTGGCAGTCGCAAGCGCTCCTAGCCCGAAACTCGAAAGGGGGCTTATAAAATCTGTCCTGACAGTGTGCTCCTATTGGCTATTGTGTACAGAGACAGTATTATATTAGGTAACTGGTGTGCCCGGCATAGGTGGTCTACAAGAAAGCCTCTCTGACCTGAGATTTAAAGAGAGAAGTTACACATAAATACAGAAAAGAGACCAGTGTGTGTTACCTAACAAGGACATATATGGATATTTTCATGGTCATATGTACACCAAAGAATGTGTCTTTTTAAGGTTTAGACCGCAGATAAATGTGGATGCATCACCTTTGTATTAGAATTAATTAGAATCAATGCTGTAGAGGATAAGTTGATGAAGACGGTCTTGTACTTCTGTTGTTGGTCATTTTTTTTCTACAGGAATTGAACGATGGACACTAAGCTGTATGATACATCATATGCTGTATGTGTAGAATAAGATCTGCAGTAGGGGCATATGACTGTTAAAAATATTTTCTGCTGATATATGGCACAAAGATGACAGGGCACACAGACTGTGTTATAAAGATCCAGACCTTGTGGAAAGTTCTTAAATTATAGCGATACAAATATAAGTGGGTGCAGAACTAATAAGAAGGGCAAGTAGGGCATGAAAGCTATGAAAAAAACAGGAGTACATTACAAACAGAATGTGTCATGATCTGTAAATATAAAGCATAGAAGACACTAAGTGAATCACTTGATATACAGCCACCACTGGCATACACAATATACATACACACAGCATATTGTTGAGATCACATTTAAGGTGGATATAAAGGGAATATAGTTTAAAGAGAGATTGACATGTCAATCTTGGTATTTTAGACGGGGTAATATAGTCAGATAGCCCACAAGCACACCCAGCCAAAGGAAGTAAGATAATTAAAGAGAATAGCGGTTAGGAGGGATTAATATTAAGAGGGGAAAGGAAAGAGTAAGCGCACTGAACGTTACAATTTTATTTCACACTTGTACGGGTAATGGAAAAATTCATGACAAATAGCAAAACAAGATCCCCGGCGATGCCCTTAAAAAAGGATAGAAAGACCAAAGCGGCTCAGGAGGCCTCGCACGAAAACTTGGTAGAAAGCAGTATGTCAGCAGACACACAAACAAGAATGAATCAGCTAGCAGAAATGATCATGCCACAATTTGACTCAATTAAGATAGAAATAGTAGAACTGACAACAGAGGTCAGGCAGTTTTCCAAACGTATATCTGAAATAGAAACTAGGATCTCTGATTTAGAGGACACAAGTAGCGCGCAGAAAGCAATAAATAAAAAACTCTTTAGAGGTGATAACTGCATTGCAGACAAAACTTGCAGACTTGGAAGATAGATCACGACGTGAATATGTTCGTATAATAGGTTTGCCAGAATCCACTGCACTGAGTATAAGGATCTAGTGACATTTGCATCAAGTACATTACCACACCTATTGGGGATGCAGTTACAAGGTGGGAAACTACAAGTAGAAAGGGCACATAGAACCGGGACTATTAAAAGATTCCCAGATGGGAATAGCAAGCCCATAATGGTTATGGTAAAATACCTCAGTTTTCAGGAAAAAATTGAGATCATGAGGGCATATAGGAAATGTAACTCCCTAATGATAGGAGCAAAACAGATATACATATTTCAAGACTACTCAGTGGAAACGGCAACTAAAAGAGAAAGTATGGCGCCCTTTTGTATAACCCTTATTAAACATAATTTCAAAGCCAGCCTAAGATACCCAGCCAAGATAATGATAGAAGATAGTGAAGGATTAATTGTGTTAAACTCTATGGAAGATGCGAAAACATTTATTAGGGGAAAGAACATAAGCTTAGAGAGACTAGATTTGCATCAACAATATTTGATAAGACCGGGTTTATGACGAAGAATTTAGGGTATAAAATGAAACAGAACAACCAAGTACTTAAAGGAAATAGCAGTATGATTGGTAGCCAATTGGAATTAAGGTAGAAAAAATCCTATTGGCTGATGCAATCAGGATTGAAGTTCAATCCTATTGGCTGATCCTATCAGCCAATAGGATTGAGCTCACATTCTATTGGCTGATTGGAACAGCCAATAGAATGCGAGCTCAATCCTATTGGCTGATTGGATCAGCCAATAGGATTTTTTCTACTTTAATTCCGATTCGCATATAGTAGTTTAGTTTAGGCTAGGGCTAACCTGTTATTGTAACAGGTTAGGTTTTATTTTACAGGTACTTTTGTATTTATTTTAGCTAGGTAGTTATTAAATAGTTAATAGCTATTTAATAACTATTCTACCTAGTTAAAATAAATACAAACTTGCCTGTGAAATAACAATAAAACCTAACGGCAAGATTACGAGTTTTGCTTTAGCCTTAAAAAGCAGCGTTAAGGGGTCCTAACGCTGCTTTTTATCTAACGCTGGTATTAAAAGTTTGGCAGGTACAGGTGTACTGCTCACTTTTCTTCCGTGACTTTTCCATACCGCAAATCCCCTTACGTCAATTGCGTATCCTATCTTTTCTATGGGATTTGCCTAAAACCGGTATTACAAGTCTTGGAAGAAGTGAGCGGTAGACCCTCTCCTGCAAGACTTCTACCGCATTTAAAAGTCAGTAGTTAAGAGTTTTATGGGTTAACGCCGTAACATAAAACTCTTAACTAAAGTGCTAACAAGTACACTAACACCCATAAACTACATATTAACCCCTAAACCGAGGCCCCCCCACATCGCAAACACTATAATAAATATTTTTAACCCCTAATCTGCCGACTGAACATCGCCGCCACCTACATTATACTTATGAACCCCTAATCTGCTGCCCCTAACATCGCCGCAACCTACAATATAGTTATTAACCCCTAATCTGTCGTCCCCAACGTCGCCGCAACCTAACTACACTTATTAACCCCTAATCTGCCGACCGACATCGCCGCTACTTTAATAAATGTATTAACCTCTAAACCGCCGCACTCCCGCCTCGCAAACACTAGTTAATTTTTATTAACCCCTAATCTGCCTGCCCTAACATCGCTGACACCTACTTACATTTATTAACCCTTAATCTGCCACCACCAACGTCGCCGCTACTATAATAAAGTTATTAACCCCTAAACCTAAGTCTAACCCTAACCCTAACACCCCCCTAATTTAAATATAATTTAAATACATCTAAATAAAATAACTACAATTAAATAAATTATTCCTATTTAAAACTAAATACTTACCTGTAAAATAAACCATAAGATATCTACAATATAATTAATAATTACATTGTAGCTATCTTATGATTTATTTTTATTTTACAGGCAACTTTGTATTTATTTTAACTAGGTACAATAGTTATTAAATAGTTATTAACTATTTAATAACAACCTAGCTAAAATAAGTACAAAATTACCTGTAAAATAAATTCTAACCTAAGTTACAATTACACCTAACACTACACTATCATTAAATAAATTACCTAAAATACCTACAATTAATTACAATTAAATACAATAAAGTGAATTACGAAAAAAATAAACACTAAATTACAGAAAATAAAAAATTACAAGAAGTTTAAACTAATTACACCTAATCTAAGCCCCCTAATAAAATAGCCCCCCAAAATAATAAAAAGCCCTACTCTATATTAAATTACAAATAGCCCTTAAAAGGGCCTTTTGTGGGGCATTGCCCCAAAGTAATCAGCTCTTTTACCTGTAAAGAAAATGAATATAATATCCCCCCAACATTACAACCCACCACCCACACACCCCTACTCTAAAACCCACCCAATACCCCCTTAAAAAACTAACACTTCTCCATTGAAAATCACCCTACCTTGAGCCATCTTCACCCAGCCGGGCACCAGTGGTCATTCGATCCATCTAGAAGTCTTCATCCGATGGGCCAGAAGAGGACATCCAGACCGGCAGATGTTTTCATCCTATCTGGGCAGAAGAGGACATCCGGACCGGGAGAAGGCTTCATCCAAGCGACATCTTCTATCTTCATCCATCCGACGATGAACGACTCCATCTTGAAGACATCCGGCGTGGAACATCCTTCTAGGCCGACAAACTAACGATGAATGACGGTTCCTTTTAATGACGTCATCCAAGATGGCCTCCCTCGAATTCTGATTGGCTGATAGGATTCTATCAGCCAATCGGAATTAAGGTAAGAAAAATCCGATTGGTTGATTTAACCAGCTAATCGGATTGAAGTTCAATACAATTGGCTGATTGGATCAGCCAATAGAATGCAAGGTCAATTCTATTGGCTGATCCAATCAGCCAATCGGATTGAACTTCAATCCGATTGGCTGATAGCATCAACCAATCTGATTTTTCCTACCTTAATTCTGATTGGCTGATAAAATCCTATCAGCCAATTGGAATTCGAGGGACACCATCTTGGATGACGTAATTTTAAGGAACCGTCATTCATCGTTAGTTCGTCGGCCTAGAAGGATGTTCCGCACCGGAGGTCTTCAAGATGGAGTCGTCCCTCATCAGATGGATGAAGATAGAAGATGCCGCTTGGATGAAGCCTTCTCCCGGTCCGGAGGTCCTCTTCTGCCCGGATAGGATGAAGACTTCTGCTGGTCTGGATGTCCTCTTCTGGCCCATCGGATGAAGACTTCTGGATGGATCGGATGACCACTGGTGCCCGGCTGGGTGAAGACGGCTCAAGGTAGGGTGATCTTCAATGGGGTAGTGTTAGGTTTTTTTTAAGGGGGTATTGAGTAGGGGTGTGTGGGTGGTGGGTTGTAATGTTGGGGGGGGTATTGTATTCTTTTTTTTACAGGTAAAAGAGCTGATTACTTTGGGGCAATGCCCCGCAAAAGGCCCTTTTAAGGGCTATTTGTAATTTAGTATAGGGTAGGGCTTTGTATTATTTTGTGTGGCTTTTTTATTTTATTAGGGGGCTTAGATTAGGTGTAATTAGTTTAAACTTCTTGTAATTTTTTTTATTTTCTGTAATTTAGTGTTTATTTTTTTTTTGTAATTTACTTTATTGTATTTAATAGTAATTAATTGTAGGTATTTTAGGTAATTAATTTAATGATAGTGCAGTGTTAGGTGCAATTGTAACTTAGGTTAGGATTTATTTTACAGGTAATTTTGTACTAATTTTAGCTAGGTAGTTATTAAATAGTTAATAACTATTTAATAACTATTGTACCTAGTTAAAATAATACAAAGTTGCCTGTAAAATAAAAATAAATCATAAGATAGCTACAATGTAATTGTTAATTATATTGTAGCTATCTTATGGTTTATTTTACATGTAAGTATTTAGTTTTAAATAGGAATAATTTATTTAATTGTAGTTATTTTATTTAGATGTATTTAAATTATATTTAAATTAGGGGGGTGTTAGGGTTATGGTTAGACTTAGGTTTAATGGTTAATAACTTTATTATAGTAGCGGCGACGTTGGTGGTGGCAGATTAGGGGTTAATAAATGTAAGTAGGTGTCGGCGATGTTAGGGCAGGCAGATTAGGGGTTAATAAAAATTAACTAGTGTTTGCGAGGCGGGAGTGCGGCGGTTTAGGGGTTAATACATTTATTAAAGTGGCGGCGATGTCCGTTTGGCAGATTAGGGGTTAATAAGTGTAGTTAGGTTGTGGTGACGTTGGGGGTGGCAGATTAGGGGTTAATAAATAAAATGTAGGTGTCGGTGATGTTGGGGGCAGTAGATTAGGGGTTCATAAGTATAATGTAGGTGGTGGCGGTGTCCGGAGCGGCTGATTAGGGGTTAATAATATAATGCAGGTGGCGACGATGTAGGGGTGGCAGATTAGGGGTTAATAAGTGTAAGATTAGGGGTGTTTAGACTCGGGGTTCATGTTAGGGTGTTAGGTACAGACATATTTTTTCTTTCACCATAGGAAACAATGGGATTGCGTTAGAAGCTGAACACTGCTTTTTTGCAGGTGTTAGGTTTTTTTCAGCCAGCTCAGCCCCATTGTTTCCTATGGGGAAATCGTGCACGAGCACATTTTAGCCAGTTTACCGCTACAGTAAGCAACGCTGGTATTACAGTGAGATGTGGAGCTAAATTTGCTCAACGCTCACTTTTCTGAGGCTAACGATCTAACATTGATAACAAGCTATTAACGACAACTTTTATAGCTGATCTGTCACAAAATCTTCCCTGCTGGGATTCATTTGTATAATAACTGACAGCTGGCCACGTACACATTAATGCATACTGCTTATAATAAGTAAGGATCTCTTATTTCCGATTGCCTAAGATCTACACAAAGAACGTTTGGTGTAATAAGTGATAACACCTCAATATTAAAAACACCCCACAGTTATTGGTTGAAAGAAATACCAACAGGCACAGCAAGACCCGGTCTGCTTTTTGGGCCCCAAGCCCAGCTTTAAACCTCACTGATTATAAGCCTATTCTATAAGTCAGCTCACTAATCTAGAGAAACTAGAGGTCATTTCAGTACTACTTCTATCACACATAAAGCTGAGTTCTCAATATCTGATTCCAGAGGCATCTACATAGAGAACACAGCCCTATAATTTTACTAGTCTCAGCCCCATTCCCCCTCCTTTTCCCGCTGTCTTTCGTGGCAGCGGGTCATATCCACCGCCCTTTTCCTGAGATCGCTCTGTGAGAGTAAATCCCCTGGGGAGTGGGGCTCATCTGCTAAAGGCTAACTCTACTATAACCATATAGTTATTCAAACTCAGGAAAATGTCGCAGAGAAGAGTAGTAAAATCAGATAAGCTACAAAAAACACCTCAAAAGTCGCAGGAGGTTGTAAGTGCCTTCTTTAAACAGGCGGATAAGAATAAACATAAAAATGGATCAACTGCTCTACACCCCAATGTTTCAGAGGAAAAGGGAGATTGCTCTGAAAATTCCAGGTGCTCTACACCAGAAGCAAATGAAATAGCATATGAACCACCTATAGCCTACAGGGCTATTGAGGCTCTAATAGATCAGGTTAAGACTTGCATAAAGGAGGAATGCACAGACCTGAAAAAGGACATTTCAGATTTGAGCCACAGAGCACGAATATGTATTTTCTCAAAAGATGGCAGATCTAACATCCAAAGTTAAGCATCAACACCAGAACTTTGTAGAAATAGAAGATAGGATAGATGACCTCGAAAATCGTACTAGACGTAACAACTTACGATTTCGAGGAATCCCTGAAACGGTACAAAATAACGAAATACAAGATTTCCTTCAAGGCCTCTTCTCAGAAATGGCGAATTCAAGGAACATGGAGTTGACAAATGTTATTCTTGATAGGGCGCATAGAGCTTTGCGCCCTAAACCCGACACTGACTCCCCGCCCAGAGATATTATTTTCAGATTTCAAAACAATCACCACAGAGAAGATATATACAACCTGGCCAGAAAACAACAGGCGGTGACATACCAAGGAAACCGTATACAGATCTTCCAAGACTTATCCGCAAGAACTTTGCAAAAAAGGAGAGACTTTCGGTTTTAACTCTTCATGTTCGACAATTAAAGATCCCACCTCATTGATTTCTGCAAAAAATGGGAATAGATATGAATGCCGAAACCTGTCTGACATTGAAAAGTTCTGTAATATGATGGGAATTCCTTCTCCAAGCGAGGATCTGGAGTTGCCATCTCAAAACCCTTCAACGGAAAGAATGGCCCAAAACCACAGAGGAGACCCTGGCCGACAAAACCAGTGATCCAACTTAAACGGAAACAGATTAGCCCAGTGGATAATGACTTAATACAACCAGGGTGATCATGTTGGGACTCTTTGCTTTTAGTTTTAACACAGGAGGTGCCCTTATTATTTGTCTTTGTCAGACCTTATATAACAGGGTTCGGATACAGCTTGCTCTCAGCACCATATTGATGACTCTTGGAAAGTCGCAGGGGCTGTAAGGAAAAGTGGCAAGTATATTCCATGCAAATGTCCTGTTGAACAGTGTACAGGTTTGATTTAATCATGTAACGGTTGTTTAAAATTGATGTTTCTTAGTTTGATGTTTAGTTTGATGTTTGATGTCTTTTCAATTAGCCTGTATGCTCTAACAGCTTACCTTGTAACTAAAAATTGACCCTCTAGGAGTCTAACTAATTTAGACTAAATAATAGAAATATATATAGAATTTTATAGCTAGAAAAACCTTAGCTATTGATATAATATCAAGATGAATGTATTGAAAGAAATGATTTGAGATAATAAGACCTGTTTGACCAACGACTGTTTCTTACCCTGTGCTGCCTTGCTCACATCTTTGGGAAATTCAGGGGGTTCTGCCCAATTATGCCAGGCATAAATGCTATACCGAGGCTGGGAGTGGAGCAACATGGGTGCGCATGGGTGTGACTGATTTATTACATTTTTAACATCTGGATATAGATCAGGAAAGACTGATATGTTAGTGTTTAATACATTAAGAAATGTAAGTATAATTGTCTATAGAATCCCCCGCGATCATGTTTCTGTGTACCCTTGAGTTAAAAATAATACCATTAAGAACGTGATATTTTGTCTTAGTCGATTCCAATTCTTATAGCTTATTTTATATTATGCTTTCTATCAGACATAAGCCCCTTGGTTTGTGAGTGGCTGCGAAGAGATATATACACCCAGAGACTTTGCTTATAGACATTAGATTTTGGAAATGAACACTGTCACTTCCTCTCTGCTGAAAAGCGTTCTATAGCATACTTTGACTTCCACAAGAAAGGCATTGATGTAGTTATGCTCCAAGAAACCCACTTTAAGAAACTAAATGAACCTCAAATAGCCACACGATATTTTGATAAACATTTTTTTAGCTCAGTCTTAAGTAGGAAAAATGGTGTGTGCATATCAATTAAGCGTAATGCCCCCTTTGAATTACTTCAGAAACACTCAGACAAAGAGGGTAGACTGTTAATTCTAGTAGGGCTATATTATGGCACCTTAGTCACCTTGGCCAATGTCTATGCTCCAAATAGGCCTACACCCTTGTTCTATAAATCAGTTATTAATGCGATCTTGGATATCTCAAAAGGCCCAATTATTTTAGGAGGGGATCTCAACTTTACTATGCACCCTTCCCTAGACAACTCCTCAGTAATAAAATTCTAAAAGGCAACTGTGCTGCTCTATATTCTATTTCTCTATTCGATACATGAAGAGTAGCGCACCCCACACAGAAGGATTACACATTCTTTTCTCACCCTCAACATTCCTACTCCAGGTTAGATTACATAATGTGTAGTCAGATGCTCCTAACTAATCTAACCCAATCCAAGATCTTGCATACTCCATGGTCGGACTATAGTATGGTCATATCTACATTTCAATGGCCCACTAGACCGAAAAATACACTTTACTGGAGATTGGACGAGACCATTCTGACAAATCAGGAAACAATAGAAGAGTTGACCAAGGCTACTGAGGAATTTTTCCTAAATAATAAACCAGAAGACACATCTGTAGGAAAAAATTGGGAAGCATATACATGCTATATTAGGGGTTATCTAATAAAACACATGGCTAAAATGAATGGCAATAAAACAAAACAGATGTACAAAATATGTTAGAATGTTAACAAACAATATCTATGTACACTGGTTAAAATACTCCCCTCTGTATATACTGCTGCCGTCTATCAGTCTCTCCCAAAATGAGACTGTGGTAATTGTAGTGGTGTGTGGTATAGAGGCGCAGGTGTTTTCTTGTTCTGTGCTCCAAGATTGCCTGGGAATGAGAAATAGATAGAAATAAAGTCCTCTCATTCCCAGGCAATCTTGGAGCACAGAACAAGAAAACACCTGCGCCTCTATACCACACACCACTAAAATTAATGGCACAATTCACATCTTTGACTGACACCCTGACCATAGCAGATAGGCTACACAAGACTGACCCGACCTCAGCCCAAAAACTCTCGGATCTTACTTCAGCAAGAGACTGTCTTAATAAGTTTCTTACCCAAAACGCACATCTGGGAGCTCTAACCACTAAGGCCAAATTTTTCGCAGAAAGTAACAAAGCAGGGCGCCTATTGGTGAGATCACTTAAAAAGCAAAAATATAACTTGTTCGTCAGATCTATCTCACATTCCTCCAGTAGATTGGTCAGTGAACATGAAGAAATTGCGGATACATTTGTATCCTATTACACTAAATTATACAACCTTAACCCCAACATAACTCAAGAAAATATGAGCAACATCACATGCTATCTTAACACATTAGAGACCCCAAAAATTTCAGAAGATGATGGCCACATTCTAGATGCCCCTATAACAATTCAAGAGATTTTAAATACTATTAAAGCACTCCCAAATGGAAAGTCTCCTGGACCGGACGGACAACCGGCCAAATTCTATCAACTATTCCAATCACAGATAAGTTCTCCACTACACACACTATTCACATCAATAGATAGGGGAGAGGCCTTTTCCAGTTCTTTACTAGAAGCAACTATTACAGTAATTCCAAAAGCTGACAAGGTGGGAACCCTGGCGGGTAACTATAGACCCATTTCACTCTTAAATATTGACATAAAGATATATGTTAAAATTCTGTCCAATCATCTTAACATTGTATTACCTAAGATCATACACCCAGATCAAGTCGGTTTCATTAAAGGCAGAGAAGCAAAGGATAACACAATCAGAGTCCTACATTCCCTGCAGACTTCGCACAATAATAAGACCCCTTTAGCGCTTCTATCGACCGACGCAGAGAAGGCTTTTGACAGGGTCAGCTGGCAATTTATGTGGGGGGCCCTGTCAAAGTTCGGCTTCTCTGAAGCCTTTGTGACTAGAGTCCAAGCGTTATACTCGGGCCCTCATGCTAGAGTCTGAGTTAACGGAACTATATCCCAACCCTTCCCAATAACAAATGGTACCCGCCAGGGGTGCCCATTGTCACCACTATTGTTTGCTATAACCATAGAGATCTTGGCAATTAAAATCAGAGAAAATTAGAAAATACTAGGCCTACAATATAATCACATACATCAGAAATGTCTACTTTTTGCAGATGATGTAATTCTTACCCTTCAGTCGCCCACTACTACTTTAACGGCTCTGTTACAGACCCTAGAGGACTATGGTCGGGTCTCTAACTTTTCCATCAATATGGAAAAATCGGGTATATTATTACTAAATCTGCCTCAACAAGACATAGACTTTGTAAAATATCACAAATCCTTTTGGATCTCCAACAAGCTTAAATATTTAGGATTAACGATACCACACAACCACCAAGATTTATTTCAAATTAATTATCTTAGGCCTAGATTTGGAGTTTGGCGGTAGATGGGCTGTTAACGCTCCGCGGGCTTTTTTCTGGCCGCAGCATAAAATTAACTCTGGTATCGAGAGTTCAAAAAAATGCTGCGTTAGGCTCCAAAAAAGGAGCGTAGAGCATTTTTACCGCAAATGCAACTCTCGATACCAGAGTTGCTTACGGACGCGGCCAGCCTCAAAAACGTGCTCGTGCACGATTCTCCCATAGGAAACAATGGGGCTGTTTGAGCTGAAAAAAAACCTAACACCTGCAAAAAAGCAGCGTTCAGCTCCTAACGCAGCCCCATTGTTTCCTATGGGGAAACACTTCCTACGTCTGCACCTAACACTCTAACATGTACCCCGAGTCTAAACACCCCTACCCTTACACTTATTAACCCCTAATCTGCCGCTCCCGCTATCGCTGACCCCTGCATTATATTATTAACCCCTAATCTTCCGCTCCGTAAACCGCCGCAACTTACATTATCCCTATGTACCCCTAATCTGCTGCCCCTAACACCGCCGACCCCTATATTATATTTATTAACCCCTAACCTGCCCCCCACAACGTCGCCGCCAGCTACTTACAATAATTAACCCCTAATCTGCCGAGCGGACCTGAGCGCTACTATAATAAAGTTATTAACCCCTAATCCGCCTCACTAACCCTATCATAAATAGTATTAACCCCTAATCTGCCCTCCCTAACATTGCCGACACCTAACTTCAATTATTAACCCCTAATCTGACGACCGGAGCTCATCGCTACTATAATAAATGGATTAACCCCTAAAGCTAAGTCTAACTCTAACACTAACACCCCCCTAAGTTAAATATAATTTAAATCTAACGAAATTAATTAACTCTTATTAAATAAATTATTCCTATTTAAAGCTAAATACTTACCTGTAAAAAAAATCCTAATATAGCTACAATATAAATTATAATTACATTGTAGCTATTTTAGGATTAATATTTATATTACAGGTAACTTTGTAATTATTTTAACCAGGTACAATAGCTATTAAATAGTTAAGAACTATTTAATAGTTACCTAGTTAAAATAATAACAAAATTACCTGTAAAATAAGTCCTAACCTAAGTTATAATTAAACCTAACACTACCCTATCAATAAATTAATTAAATAAAATACCTACAATTACCTACAATAAAACCTAACACTACACTATCAATAAATAAATTAAATACAATTTCTACAAATAACTACAATTACATAAACTAACTAAAGTACAAAAAATAAAAAAGAACTAAGTTACAAAAAATAAAAAAATATTTACAAACATAAGAAAAATATTACAACAATTTTAAACTAATTACACCTACTCTAAGCCCCCTAATAAAATAACAAAGACCCCCAAAATAAAAAAATTCCCTACCCTATTCTAAATTAATAAATTTAAAAGCTCTTTTACCTTACCAGCCCTGAACAGGGCCCTTTGCGGGGCATGCCCCAAGAAAATCAGCTCTTTTGCCTGTAAAAAAAACATACAATACCCCCCCCCAACATTACAACCCACCACCCACATACCCCTAATCTAACCCAAACTCCCCTTAAATAAACCTAACACTAAGCCCCTGAAGATCTTCCTACCTTGTCTTCACCATCCAGGTATCACCGATCCGTCCTGGCATCCGGTGCTGAAGAGGTCCAGAAGAGGCTCCAAAATCTTCCTCCTATCCGGCAAGAAGAGGACATCCGGACCTGCAAACATCTTCTCCAAGCGGCATCTTCGATCTTCTTCCATCCGGTGCAGAGCAGGTCCATCTTGAAGCAGCCGACGCGGATCCATCCTCTTCTTCCGGCGTCTCCCGACGAATGACGGTTCCTTTAAGGGACGTCATCCAAGATGGCGTCCCTCGAATTCCGATTGGCTGATAGTATTCTATCAGCCTATCGGAATTAAGGTAGGAATATTCTGATTGGCTGATGGAATCAGCCAATCAGAATCAAGTTCAATCCTATTGGCTGATCCAATCAGCCAATCAGATTGAGCTCGCATTCTATTGGCTGATCGGAACAGCCAATAGAATGCAAGCTCAATCTGATTGGCTGATTGGATCAGCCAATCGGATTGAACTTGATTCTGATTGGCTGATTCCATCAGCCAATCAGAATATTCCTACCTTAATTCCGATTGGCTGATAGAATACTATCAGCCAATCGGAATTCGAGGGACGCCATCTTGGATGACGTCCCTTATAGGAACCGTCATTCGTCGGGAGACGCCGGAAGAAGAGGATGGATCCGCGTCGGCTGCTTCAAGATGGACCCGCTCCGCACCGGATGGAAGAAGATCGAAGATGCCGCTTGGAGAAGATGTTTGCAGGTCCGGATGTCCTCTTCTTGCCGGATAGGAGGAAGACTTTGGAGCCTCTTCTGGACCTCTTCAGCACCGGATGCCAGGACGGATCGGTGATACCTGGATGGTGAAGACAAGGTAGGAAGATCTTCAGGGGCTTAGTGTTAGGTTTATTTAAGGGGGGTTTGGGTTAGATTAGGGGTATGTGGGTGGTGGGTTGTAATGTTGGGGGGGGGTATTGTATGTTTTTTTTTACAGGCAAAAGAGCTGATTTTCTTGGAGCATGCCCCGCAAAGGGCCCTGTTCAGGGCTGGTAAGGTAAAAGAGCTTTTAAATTTATTAATTTAGAATAGGGTAGGGAATTTTTTTATTTTGGGGGTCTTTGTTATTTTATTAGGGGGCTTAGAGTAGGTGTAATTAGTTTAAAATTGTTGTAATATTTTTCTTATGTTTGTAAATATTTTTTTATTTTTTGTAACTTAGTTCTTTTTTATTTTTTGTACTTTAGTTAGTTTATGTAATTGTAGTTATTTGTAGAAATTGTATTTAATTTATTTATTGATAGTGTAGTGTTAGGTTTTATTGTAGGTAATTGTAGGTATTTTATTTAATTAATTTATTGATAGGGTAGTGTTAGGTTTAATTATAACTTAGGTTAGGACTTATTTTACAGGTAATTTTGTTATTATTTTAACTAGGTAACTATTAAATAGTTCTTAACTATTTAATAGCTATTGTACCTGGTTAAAATAATTACAAAGTTACCTGTAATATAAATATTAATCCTAAAATAGCTACATTGTAATTATAATTTATATTGTAGCTATATTAGGATTTTTTTTACAGGTAAGTATTTAGCTTTAAATAGGAATAATTTATTTAATAAGAGTTAATTAATTTCGTTAGATTAAAATTATATTTAAGTTAGGGGGGTGTTAGTGTTAGGGTTAGACTTAGCTTTAGGGGTTAATCCATTTATTATAGTAGCGGTGAGCTCCGGTCGTCAGATTAGGGGTTAATAATTGAAGTTAGGTGTCGGCGATGTTAGGGAGGGCAGATTAGGGGTTAATACTATTTATGATAGGGTTAGTGAGGCGGATTAGGGGTTAATAACTTTATTATAGTAGCGCTCAGGTCCGCTCGGCAGATTAGGGGTTAATTATTGTAAGTAGCTGGCGGCGACGTTGTGGGGGGCAGGTTAGGGGTTAATAAATATAATATAGGGGTCGGCGGTGTTAGGGGCAGCAGATTAGGGGTACATAGGGATAATGTAAGTTGCGGCGGTTTACGGTCGGCAGATTAGGGGTTAATTATTGTAAGTAGCTGGCGGCGACGTTGAGGGGGGCAGGTTAGGGGTTAATAAATATAATACAGGGGTCGGCGGTGTTAGGGGCAGCAGATTAGGGGCACATATGGATAACGTAGGTTGCGGTCGGCAGATTAGGGGTTAAAAAAATGTAATCGAGTTGCGGCGATGTGGGGGGACCTCGGTTTAGGGGTGCATAGGTAGTTTATGGGTGTTAGTGTACTTTAGGGTACAGTAGTTAAGAGCTTTATGAACCGGCGTTAGCCCAGAAAGCTCTTAACTCCTGCTATTTTCCTGCGGCTGGAGTTTTGTCGTTAGAGCTCTAACGCTCACTTCAGAAACGACTCTAAATACCGGCGTTAGGAAGATCCCATTGAAAAGATAGGATACGCAATTGACGTAAGGGGATCTGCGGTATGGAAAAGTCGCGGCTGAAAAGTGAGCGTTAGACCCTATTTTGAGTGACTCCAAATACCGGCGGTAGCCTAAAACCAGCGTTAGGAGCCTCTAACGCTGGTTTTCACGGCTACCGCCGAACTCTAAATCTAGGCCATAGTCTTCGAAACTCAGTAAAAGCCCTATTGGAAGGATGGCACAGGCAGGGACATCTATCTTGGATGGGAAGGATCAACACTATAAAAATGATGCTAATGCCAAAATATATATTCCTCTTCCAGACATTGCCGATGGCCCTGCCGGTCTCATATCTAAACAGAAAATGATCAACTCGTTCATTTGGTCCTACAAGAAACCTAGAGTTTCTCAACAAACGCTATACTTGCATAAAGAGGATGGTGGACTTAACGTCCCCAACCTTCTAAATTATTATAGAGCCGTGCACATGGCCAGAGTGATCTATTGGTCACATTCTACTCAGTATGTACTAATGTTAAGAGGGTCTTTCCCAGATCAGCGCCCTACTTTCATTGGGAAGAGGGATATGGAAATTCTAGAGGAGGTTGCGGATTATGACTGGAGAGTTGGCTTCAAAATGTCACATCCTGCTTCTACCTCATTGTTCATATCCGAAATAAATTATAAAATACTCACCCGTTGGTACCTGACTCCACAACGTCTTAGATATATCTACCCTAATGCTTCTTCAGCTTGTTGGAGGCATTGCGGGGGGATAGGTACATTGGTACATATTTGGTGGGATTGCCCCCTCCTATCTGTATTTTGGATAGAGGGCTGTGTTAACAAAATATTAGGGCTACACATCATTTTTAGTCCTAAGTTTATTTTGCTCAATATCATCCCACCATTACACTGTATGTATCGTACCAGACTCCTTCAATTGATGTTAGCTTGTGCAAAAAGGCTGATACCCAGAATGTGGAAAACCCAAGATATCCCTACCCATACACAGTGGATAACAGAGGTAGAGCATATTCTAATTCTGGAAAAACACAATTTCTATTATGTGGGAAAACATGACTTTTTAACCGACATGCTCTTTATATGGGAGCAAGGCCTCTCTAATCTGGATTAGATTATAGAAATCTTAACTAATTACTAGTAATAGGACCAAGGTCAACACTTGAACTACTGATACGCTCTTCTCCTTTAATCTCTTCTTCTTCTCTTTCTTATCCCCCCCTCCACTCTTTCCCCAGACCTGGGACAATATTGATGGACAATACTCTGAAGAGTAGATACTAGATAATATGATTCTACTGTATGGATAGGTTATTGAATGAAGACAACTGTTATTGCAGCTAAATTAATGTTTCAGATGTTGTTTTTTTCCATTTCTGATGTAATGTTTTTGAAACATGAAAAAAATTAATAAAAATTATTGAATAAAAAAAAAAGTTCTATTATAATTTAACTAGTCCTAAAGCCTTTTTGCAGTACAGCGGTCCCACCCCTTGCTCTCTCTCTATCCCCCCTCTCTTTTGCTCTCTCTTTCTCCCCTCTCTTTTACTCTCTCTTTCTCTCCTCTCTTTTGCTCTCTCTCTCCCTTCTCTTTTACTCTCTCTCTCGCCCCTCTCTTTTACTCTCTCTCCCCCCCTCTCTTTTGCTCTCTCTTTCCCCCCTCTCTTTTTCTCTCTCTCTCCCCCCTCTCTTTTGCTCTCTCTCTCCCCCTCTCTTTTGCTCTCTCTCTCCCCCCTCTCTTTTGCTCTATCCCCCCCTCTCTTTTGCTCTCTCTCTCCCCCCTCTCTTTTTCTCTCTCTCCCCTCTCTTTTGCTCTTTCTCTCCCCCTCTGTTTTGCTCACTCTCTCCCCCTCTCTTTTGCTCTCTTTCTCCCCCCTCTCTTTTGCTCTCTCTATCTCTCCCCCTCTCTTTTGCTCTCTCTCCCCCCTTTCTTTTGTGCTCTCTCCCCCCTCTCTTTTGCTCTCTCTCTCCCTCCTCTCTTTTGCTCTCTCTCTCCCCATCTCTTTTGCTCTCTCTACCCCTCTCTTTTGCTCTCTCTCCCCCTCTTTTGCTGTCTCTCTCCCTCTCTTTTCCTCTTGCTCTCTCCCCCTCTTTTGCTGTCTCTCTCCCTCTTTTGCTGTCTCTCTCCCTCTTTTTTGCTCTCTCTCTTCCCCCTCTCGTTTGCTCTCTCTCCTCTCATTTGCTCTCTCTCCTCTCATTTGCTGTCTCTCTCCCTCTCTTTTGTGCTCTCTCCCCCTCTCTTTTGTGCTCTCTCCCCCTCTCTTTTGCTCTCTCTCCCCCTCTCTTTTGCGCTCTCTCCCCCTCTCTTTTGCTCTCTCCCCCCTCTCTTTTGTGCTCTCTCCCCCCTCTCTTTTGCGCTCTCTCCCCCTCTCTATTGTGCTCTCTCCCCCCTCTCTTTTGTGCTCTCTCCCACCTCTCTTTTGTGCTCTCTCCCCCCTCTCTTTTGTGCTCTCTCCCCCTCTCTCTTTTGTGCTCTCTCCCCCTCTCTTTTGTACTCTCTCCCTGTCAGGGTGCCAGGAATCAGACTGAGACGAGAAGTGCAAAAATAATCACACCTTTATTAATAGCAAAAATTAATAAAAAGTCCACAAGCCAAATAACAAGCCAGGAGTCAAAACCAGAGCTGGTAGTCAGACGAGCCGAGTCAGGAGCCAAAGAGAATAGTCAGACGAGCCGGAATCAGGAACAAGGAAACAGCAGAATCAGGAACAAGCCAGGGATCAGGAACCAGGAAGGACGTTAGGCAGCCAGGTAATACACAGGAACTCTCACAAACAGGTCTGAGACAACGCAAAGGCAAAGCATACTGAACAAAGACCCTTTAAATAATAAGTGATGACATCACAATTCTGAGACTGCATCCTGTCTCACATGGATGATGCACACCAGTCTGGCCATAAAAGGAAGTGCAGAAAATGAGCAGCATCCCCCACAATGCATCATAGTCAGGAAGAGAGGTGAGTAAAATGGCTGCCAGCAGCACATGGCAAACACAACAGGGAGAAAACCCTGACAGTACCCTCCCCTCAATGACCCCTCCCCCGCGGGAGGACAAAAGGCTAATTGGGGAAACGGGCATGGAAGGCACAGAGGAGGGTGGGAGCATGAACATCAGAGGGGGGAACCCAAGAACACTCCTCCGGACCGTAGACCCTATAGTGAACCAAATACTGTACACGGCCCCTGGACATACGAAACGGGCATGGAAGGCACGGAGGAACTGTTACAGAGCTTGATTCGACCGTTCCGCAGCCCCATTGGATTGAGGGTGATATGCCAAGGAGAAGGAAAGCTTGATCCCATTTGAGAACAAAAGGAACGGCAAAATCTGGAGACAAACTGGTTACCCCGGTCCGACACTATTTCCTTGGGTAACCCATGTAAACGGAAGACAAAAATTGAAGCAAGCTCCATCAAGGGAATGCAATGTGACATTTTAGAAAAACGGTCAACCACCATAAGGATAACAGTATTGCCATTGGAAACTGGGAGTTCGACAATGAAGTCCATGGAAAGATGTGTCCAAGGATGCTCACCATTAGCAATAGGTTGAAGAAGACCCACAGGAAGACGTTGAGGAGTCTTATTCTGTGCACAAACTGAGCAGGAGGCAACATACGCAGCAACATCAGAATGAAGAGCTGGCCACCAGAATTGTCGAGTGACAGACCAAATCATTTGGTTCTTGCCTGGGTGACTTTCGGCTTTAGGATAGTGGTAAGTGTGCAAAAGTTTAGTTTGAAGCTTCTCAGGAACAAAACACCACTAGGTTTCTCAGGAGGTGCATTGGTTTGTGCAGCCAGGATCTCCTCCCCAAGGGAAAAGTCAAATTAGTACGTATGGTAGCCAAAATATGGTCAGGAGGTATAACAGGAGTAGGCACAGACTCCACCTTGGACAGAGGCAAAAATTGTCAAGAGAGGGCATCAGCCCTAACATTCTTACTACCAGGCAGGTAGGAGACCACATAATTAAACTGAGACAAAAATAGCGCCCATCTGGCCTGTCGGGGCGACAAACGTTTTGCATCAGATAGATAAGTTAAATTCTTGTGGTCAGTAAGAATGAGCACTGGCACGCTAGTACCCTCGAGAAGATGCCTCCATTCCTTAAGTGCCAAAATTATGGCCAGTAATTCCCTGTCGCCAATTTCATAATTGCCCTCTGCTGGAGACAATTTCTTAGAGAAGAAACCACACGGATGCAAGGAACCATCAGGCATAGGACGTTGAGACAAGAGGGCACCTACTCCAGTCTCAGACGCATCGACCTCAAGAACGAAAGGCAGGACAGGGTTAGGATGAGCCAGAACTGGTGCAGCAGCAAAGGCATTCTTAAGACTATCAAAGGCCTTAATGGCAGTAGGTGACCAATGGAGTGGTCATGTCTGTGATAGGTTTGACCAAGGGAGAAAAGTTTTTAATAAACTTTCTATAGTAATTGGCGAACCCCAAAAAACGTTGAATAGACCGAAGACCAACTGGGCGAGGCCACTGCAGAACTGCAGATAACTTGTCAGGATCCATGGAAAACCCTTCAACGAGATAACATAACCTAGGAAGGTTACTTGAGTTTGATGGAACTCACATTTCTCGAGTTTACAAAACAGGCCGTTCTCGCATAGTCTCTGAAGAACCCGTGTAACATCAGAACAATGAGCCTGAAGTGTGGGTGAGTGTATGAGGATGTCGTCTAAGTATACCACAACACACTGTTGCAACATATCTCATAGGACATTATTAATAAGTTCCTGAAAAACAGCAGGAGCATTACATAGGCCAAAGGGCATTACAAGATACACAGAATGCCCGCTCCTGGTGTTAAATGCTGTTTTCCATTCGTGGCCCTCCTTAATCCTAACGAGATTGTATGCTCCTCTCAAATCAAGTTTAGTAAAGACCATAGCTCCCTTGAGCTGGTCAAAGAGTTCCGTAATAAGCGGAATAGGGTAAGCATTCTTAATGGTAAGACGATTAAGACCCCTATAATCGATACATGGTCTTAACTCGCCACCCTTTTTCTTCACAAAGAAGAAGCCAGCCCTGCAGGAGAGCAGGATTTGCGGATGATCCCCCGCGACATAGCATCAGCAACATACTCCTCCATAGCACAATTCTCTGCAACAGACAGAGGGTACACCCGGCCCAGAGGAGGAATGGCTTCGGGTTGCAGGTCTATGGCACAATCGTAAGACCGGTGAGGCGGCAACGTACCGGCACGCACCTTGTCAAACTCGTCTAGGAACTCTCAGTACTCCTCTGGCAATTGGGATACCGAAGAAGTGCACAAGACTTTAACTGGTTTCCGAAGACAAGTGGAAATACATTGCGGGGACCACGACAAAAATTCAGACCTGCGCCAGTCGAGACTGGGATTGTGCTTTAGAAGCCAGGGATAACCCAGAACAACCGGAAAGTGTGGAGAGTTTATCACCTGGAACCGGATGGTTTCAAAATGGAGAGCTCCAACAGCCATGGACAACGGAGCAGTTTTGTGAGTAACGAGTGCGGGCTGAAGAGGCCTGCCATCAATGGCCTCAATAGCAAGCGGAACGGACTGTGGCAAAACAGAAATGGAGTGCTTTGATACAAAAGCACTGTAAATGAAATAGCCCACAGCAACGGAGTCAACAAGAGCCTGAGTGACTATGGAGGAGTCCACCCAGGAAAGGACAACCGTGACCAAAGGTTTCTCCTTAAGCGGTTCCGGGGACGAAGATAAACCACCCAAGGTCTGCCCCCGACAGGACCTTAGGTGTGAGTGTTTCCCGGCTGTGTAGGACAAGACTTCAAAAGGTGGCCCTGTAACCCACAATAGAGGCAGAGCCCCTCCCTCTTCCTAAAGGCCCTCTCCGCCGTGGAGAGATGCGTGAACCCAGCTGCATCGGCTCAGTAGTACCTGGTGACTCGGGACCAGGAGGCATTGGAGGAGAGGGAGGCATGGGTTGGAACGAACACGTAGGAGACAACGAAACAGGAGGCTTCTGCAAGCGGTCCTTGAAAGAGGGCCTCTCTCTGAGTCTGATGTCAATTAGTATAAAAAAAGACACCAATGCCTCGAGATCCTCTAGTAAATCTCTGGCAGCAACTTCGTCTTTAATCACATCAGAGAGCCCATGAAAGAAGGTGGCAACAAGGGCTTCATTGTTTCAACCTTCCCTTTAAATAATAAGTGATGACTGCATCCTGTCTCACATGGATGATGCACACCAGTCTGGCCATAAAAGGAAGTGCAGGAAATGAGCAGCATCCCCCACAATGCATCATAGTCAGGAAGAGAGGTGAGTAAAATGGCTGCCAGCAGCACATGGCAAACACAACAGGGAGAAAACCCTGACAGTACCCTCCCCTCAATGACCCCTCCCCCGCGGGAGGACAAAAGGCTAATTGGGGAAACGGGCATGGAAGGCACAGAGGAGGGTGGGAGCATGAACATCAGAGGGGGGAACCCAAGAACACTCCTCCGGACCGTAGACCCTATAGTGAACCAACACATGGCAAACACAACAGGGAGAAAACCCTGACACTCTCCCTCTCTTTTGTGCTTTCTCCCCCTTCTCTTTTGTGCTCTCTCCCCGCTCTCTTTTGTACTCTCTCCCCCTTTCTTTTGTGTTCTCTCCCACCTCTCTTTTGTGTTCTCTCCCCCCTCTCTTTTGTGCTCTCTCCCCCTTCTCTTGTGTACTCTATCCCCCTTCTTTTTTGTGCTCTCTCCCCCTCTCTTTTGTGCTCTCTCCCCCTCTCTTTTGTGCTCTCTCCCCCTCTCTTTTTTGCTCTCTCCCCCTCTCTTTTGTGCTCTCTCCCCCTCTCTTTGTGCTCTCTCCCCCCTCTCTTTTGTGCTCTCTCCCAACTCTCTTTTGTGCTCTCTCCCCCTCTCTTTTGTGCTCTCTCCTCCCTCTCTGTTGTGCTCTCTCCCCCCTCTCTTTTGTGCTCTCTCCCCCTCTCTTTTGTGCTCTCTCCCCTTCTCTTTTGTGCTCTCTCCCCCTCTCTTTTGTGCACTCTCCATCACTCTCTTTTGCTGTCTCTCTCCCTCTCTGTATCCCCCTCTTCTGCTCTCTCTATCCCCCCCCTTTAGAGCTCTCTGTCTCGGCAGTCGGCCCCTGCATCTGGCCCCTCCCGCGTCATGCCAGGCCCCGCCCGCATCACGCCCTGTCCCCGCCCACGTTGCATCGGCCACGTCCATGTCACACCCGTCCAGCCATGCCCACTCCACCACACGCTGATGCCAGGTGAGTTGGAAGGCCAGGTGTGTTTGTCCTCATGCTCAGTCTCTACTGCGCATGACAGCTTTGGAAAAACACACTTGGCCTTTTATTATATAGGATGTGTTGAAATTTTAATCTGAAAGGTAGGGATGGGCGAATGTTTTGCAACATTCGAAAAATGAAATGAATTTTAACACATTTGTTCGTTCGAATTGAATTTCGAATGTTTATATAACATTCTAACATTCGATTTTCGAATGTTCGGTTACGAATTTTACGATTACATTCGAAAATATTAGTTTAGAAAAATTTGAATTCATATTTGTAATAGTATTTCTAATGCTTTCTTTAAATGTAATATTCGAATTATGCAATATTCAAATTCGAAAAATTCAAATGTATATGTTTGTAATAGTATTTCTAATGCTTTCTTTAAATGTAATATTCGAATTAAGCAATATTCTATATAGAAACATTCAAAATTATATATTTGTATCTATTATGTATCAATTTACTAGATTCCCTCCCTACCACATGAACTATTGAACTTCTGAATAGTATTTGTTAAATAGAATGTTAAATTCGAAATTTCGAATCTGGACATTCGATTTAATTATAAACATTCGAATTCGAAAGTGACATTCGGAAACTGTAAATAGCATTCGATTATAGAATTTTTAAGAATATTCGTTCTTATCAACATTAGGATTTATAATTTGAATTTCGGTAATAACATTAGTTCTAACATTACACATTCGCCCATCCCTACTGGCCACTAGATAGCATCAAAGTATAAGGAAAGTAAATTGTATGTAAATGTAGCCTACCTGTTCACAGGTGCTATAAAAAGAAGGTTCTGTTATTCACAGCATGACTAAGGGCTATATAGGCCCGAAACGTAGCTATTTGTTGTCTTTCTTGTCACTTGAATAAAGGACTCTTTCTTTGAAAAAACAGTGTTGGGACTACTCTATACTTTTGGTTTTGTATACAAGGGGTTGCAGGACCCTGATAGTTCTTGTGCACTTGGTTAAAGACTTTATGCATACACTTTGAACGGTGCTGTACCTTTTCTCTTCTATCTACTCTGTGTGTATATATATATATATATATATATATTTTTATATATATATATATATATATATATATATATATATATGTACATAAATGTTCTATGTATGTTTCTTGTATAAGACAATTGCTGGAATATGACTTTGCAAAGTCTTTTGTTTCTTTTCTGGGAGGGTTATGGTTAATTATAAGCTCTTTGGGAACGAAGTTAAAAGTTGACCGTCAGCAGTAAAGTTAAACTTTCTGGCAGGGTCAGACAGCTGTCATCATGTTTCTGTATGCTAAGCTCATTCAGTTTAAGTTTCTGAGCATACCGGATTTACCACTAAGATAAGACCTTTTGGTGATGTCATCTATAAATAACTTATTATATTTAAAATTGAATTTTTCTAAGTAACACTAGATAGAGAACTCTATTAACCTGTTAAATATGTTTTCAATATCTAATCATGTTTTCTTGAGAGCAAATCATTTTTGTCACAGAGGAAATTTGTACTTGATGTTGCTATAACTAAATAACTCATGAGTGCAGAATCCCCACAGTAACTGTGTGAGACGGATCAGATATCAACCACTCAAGAACTGCTGCACAATTCAAATAATAAAAAAAATTATTTAATTTATTTTGTAGAAAAAAAATTTGAACCATAGAAAATATTACAAATAGGTAAACTGAAACCACAGTGAGTAAGGTAGCATTACATAATGGCCGAAATAAAATATTTGTAGGTTTGCCTTCTAAAATGTAATATTTCTGGGACATCAGTGTTAAGAAAATATACTGTAAAAAAAAAAATTAAAAAATACAAAACTTGTACATGTGATTTTTCTTATCCAAGATATTTCTATGGAAAGCAGTGTAAACTTACTTGTAATGATATATTTATATTTCTCTGTTCATTTAAAATATGCAGATTTATAACATTGTGATAAATTTTGAAATTGTCTTATGGTACAATTTTACAAAAATACAGTAGTTCTATTGCAATTTACATTATAGTACAGTAGTATATAATTACACATATAATGGGTGATTAAACGAAGTGGTTATAATTAGATCTATGAAGTGTATTTTACTGTTAGCTGCATAATACCATTCACATTAAAAAAATATTAAGGCCATCCTGGACAGACTCTTTATCAAATTTATTCTTTTGACCTTTATATGCTTAAGAATTGTTGCTGTTCCAGTAATGTAAAGTAGGAAGTATGACAAGTTATGATGTTTTATAAGTTAGATAACTAGAATAGCCATTCTAGAAATAAACATAGCTTTAAATAAGAATGTATTCATTTGAATATACCCACAATATTTAGTTATAGGGTATAAAACAGGTATAGAATCATCAACCCAATTCTTTGATGGATGTTATGATCATGCAAACTGCCAAAACTAATGGATATATAGAGCGCCACCATGTGGCAGGACTTCAGTAGTTCCCCACCCAACAATGTTACCACGAATACTGCAATCATTACTTGTCCGTGCTATCTCAGCATCATCAAGGACGCTATCCCATAAATTGAAGCCTGTAAGCTTTCCAGAAAAGGATAACGATTCATCAAATCCTCCTCCTACACAGCAGCCATTCTTTTCTTGACCAAGCTGAAATATGCCTCTATCGGGAATAGCGTGACCCTTTGCGACTTCAGAGACAATAGCTTTCTTTTCTCCATTGACCCATAGTGTGGCATTGCCATCTTCAGAGTTCCATGTGCCACACAGTTGTGACCACTGCCCTTGCTCAAACGCATTATCTGCTATTACTTTGTTTTTGTCACCACCTACCACAAGCACAGCTGAGTTATGGTCCAGATATAGTTGAATTTCGTAAGGGTTTCGTTTTGTTCCATAGGAGAAGACAATCGTTCTGTCCAAGGCTTCAGTCACTTTAACCCACACGCAGGATGTAAAGGCCTGCAGGCTCATGTCAGCAGGGTGCACACTTGCATAGATTTTTGGGGATCTCATTGGGAACAATACTGCGGCATCACAGCCTATGACAGTTAAAGAGAAAAACATTCAACACGTTAATTATTATGCATATTAATTTCCATTTTTGCTAAATTTTCTATTAGATTTAAGAGACTATTGTCAAACTCTATAATTGTAGAATTTAACATATCCAAAACAGCCCTTTAAAATCACAATGGAACAACAGTAGGTAAACCTATTGTACATGACTAAATGAACGGCGTTCAACTTATCACAGAAATGCTTTGCTCAGTAACATGCAACAACGTCATTTATTATATTTTCCTACGGAAAGCCACAGAACAATGTACTTATTAGAGAACATCTGAGAGAGTTACTGAGAGGTGCCTAGGATCATTGATTAATAGGTTTTATTCTATTTTGTAAAAAAAAACATAAGAAACACAAAATTTTTCTTTCATGATTAAGATAGAGCATGCAATTTTAAGCAACTTTCTAATTTACTTCTACTATCACTTTCTTTGTTATCTTGGTATCTTTTGTTGAAATAGTTATAGAGAATAAAATGTGATGGCACTACTAAGATTTATGTATTTGGGAAGGGCTTGTAATGGTGTTTAATTAGCCTTATAGAATATAATCTATGCCAATAGGTGCTGTGTATAGACAAACATTTAATTAATTACAACCAGAGATTGTTGTAAAGAAAGATACACAAATAGCGCTCTGTTCCCAGGATATATTACTGCTTGTGGAAAATTTACATCATACTTTATTAAAAAAATGTAACTTTATTAGTTGTGTTATAAAAATGGGTGCTTTAAAATCAACATGTGATAAAGGCTGGCTTCTATAACAAGCTCTGGGAAATTTTCACCAGGCTAGCGTGGTATATTGCATTGTCTATGAATAATATTATAGTATTATTTAGGAGAACTATTAACGTTGTCTCCTGCTAAGTCCATACAGAAACAATATACAGATATGTTAGGTCAGTGAGGGTAGATTACAATCTACTGTACTATAGTGACATATAAGGATTCCTGGTAATTATAAAAGAAACGGATCTTATCTGTAATTACAGCCAATTGCAAACATTATATAGATGTATATGATTACTTCACCGATCTAGTATAAGCTAATATAATAGTTTATGGCTGTAATGGAGTAGAGCGTCTCTAAGTAAATGCCAAGCTAAATGAGATATCACATTGTATTGTGTATTGCTACTATTGCAGGATAAACTTCCTAATGCTATATTAGGAGAATCTCCTTATATAGTGGTTAGTGTTGCCATAGTAATGGAGTAATATATAGGGCATAGTTGGGGAGACTAAGAAATCTACTGATAAGATAGTCTCCCTAAAGTGGTCTATTGTTTGTATAAGAGCTGTGTAGCGATTCTTGCCAAGTAAGACCATGAGAAATTATTTTTAAACAGTGATAGTAAGGCATTCAATTTATGAAATAATTATATTAATGCACATATGCATTGCTTACGTTGAAAACATCAATAAATATATAATATTAGATCTCTGCTGTGTTGTTATATTACTAGTTATTCTAATTGAGATTACATGCTGCTAAAACAGCTTTACAGCGGATTCATCATGATATGTTAAAGAAAGTTGCCACCCCAATAATGCAAATCGTATCTGTTATTGCCAGCTAGTATGCGAATACACAGTTTATATTTGAAAACCTCTATAGAGCTGTTCCATTGTATCTCTAAATTATCGTTATATTGTTTCACCCTATAGTGGTATTTACATGCTACTGTAACAGCTTTATGGCAATTGTAACATGTTGTGTGAAAAGAATTACAAACCGTATTAGTGATAGTATCAATAGCTTGTACTCATAATGTTAACAACATTCTATTGTTGAGTAGTAGCAGCAATACATCTACCATATTTACGGAACCAGTGAATCTGTGAGTCACAGTCCGTTAGTAGTAATTTATGTACAACCTAATCTAACATAATCTGAGTATACACGCATGTCAGCTCAGATATCATTTTGTACCAGTCTTTATCTACATAGAAACATTAAAAGTGTTGCAGGCGAAACATGTTAGGGGAAAAGGGCTTATGGGACCCTTCACTTTTAATGTTTCTATGTAGATAAAGACTGGTACAAAATAATATCTGAGCTGACATGCGTGTATACTCAGATTATGTTAGATTAGGTTGTACATAAATTACTACTAACTGACTGTGACTCACAGATTCACTGGTTCCGTAAATATGGTAGATGTATTGCTGCTACTTCTCAACAATAGAATGTTGTTAACATTATGAGTACAAGCTATTGATATGATACTATCACTAATACGGTTTGTAATTAGTGATGTCGCAAACCTAAAATTTTGCGTTCGCGAATGGCGAACGCGAACTTCCGCAAAAGTTTGCGAACGAGCGAACCGGGTGAACCACCATAGACTTCAATAGGCAGGCGAATTTTAAAACCCACAGGGACTCTTTCTGGCCACAAAAGTGATGGAAAAGTTGTTTCAAGGGGACTAACACCTGGACTGTGGTATGCCGGAGGGGGATCCATGGCAAACTCCCATGGAAAATTACATAGTTGATGCAGAGTCTGGTTTTAATCCATAAAGGGCATAAATCACCTAACATTCCTAAATTGTTTGGAATAACGTGCTTTAAAACATCAGGTATGATGTTGTATCGTTCAGGTAGTGTAAGGTTTTTTTTTTTTTAAATGTACACTACTGTTTTAGCAGATATGACTTGCACTGGTGGGACACTGTGCCCTGGCAGGACCTGGAATGCACACGTGTGAGGGAAACTGACTGCTATCATTTCACAATAAAAAAAGGTTGTTTTTTTTTAAATGTATGTACACTACTGTTTTAGTAGATATGACTTGCACTGGTGTGATACTGTGCCCTGGCAGGACCTGGAGCGCACACGTGTGAGGGAAACTGACTGCTATTATTTCACAATAAAAAAGGTGTTTTTTTTTTTAAATGTATGTACACTACTGTTTTAGCAGATATGACTTGCACTGGTGTGACACTGTGCCCTGGCAGGACCTGGAACGCACACGTGTGAAGGAAACTGACTGCTATTATTTCACAGTAAAAAAAGGTTGTTGTTTTGTTTTTAAATGTATGTACACTATTGTTTTAGTAGATATGACTTGCACTGGTGTGACACTGTGCCCTGGCAGGACCTGGAGCGCACACGTGTGAGGGAAACTGACTGCTATTATTTCACAATAAAAGTTTTTTTTTTTTTAAAATGTATGTACACTACTGTTTTAGCAGATATGACTTGCACTGGTGTGACACTGTGCCCTGGCAGAACCTGGAACGCACACGTGTGATGGAAACTGACTGCTATTATTTCACAGTAAAAAAGGTTTTTGTTTTTTTTAAATGTATGTACACTACTGTTTTAGTAGATATGACTTGCACTGGTGGGACACTGTGCCCTGGCAGGACCTGGAGCGCACACGTGTGAAGGAAACTGACTGCTATTATTTCACAGTAAAAAAAGGTTGTTTTTTTTTAAATGTACACTACTGTTTTAGCAGATATGACTTGCACTGGTGTCACACTGTGCCCTGGCAGGACCTGAAATGCACACGTGTGAAGGAAACTGACTGCTATTATTTCAAATTAAAAAAAGTTTTTTTTTTTTTTTTAAATGTACACTACTGTTTTAGCAGATATGACTTGCAATGGTGTCACACTGTGCCCTGGCAGGACCTCAAACGCACACGTGTGAAGGAAAATGACTGCTATTATTTCAAATTAAAAAAAGTTGTTTTTTTAAATGTACACTACTGTTACACCAGATATTAGTGGTGGCACTGGGCAAGTGGGCACAGTATACGCTGTGAGCCTGAGCTGGCAGGCAGGCTGCAATTAGATTACACAGGGGAAAAAAAAAAGCAGACTGATGTTCTAGCCCTAAAAAGGTCTTTTTGGGGTGCTGTCCTTACAGCAGAGATTAGATGAGTCCTTCAGGACTGTAGTGGACACTGAATACACTAGCCTAGCTATCAATTTCCCTATTAAATCAGCAGCAGCTACACTGTCCCTCCTCTCACTAAGAATGCAGGCTCCGAATGAATCTAAAATGGATGCTGTCCAGGAGGTGGGAGGGAGTGTCTGCTGCTGATTGGCTGGAATGTTTCTTGTGACTGTGAGCTACAGGGTCAAAGTTTACTCAATGATGACGAATAGGGGGCGGATCGAACATCACTATTTGTAATTCTTTTCACACAACATGTTACAATTGCCATAAAGCTGTTACAGTAGCATGTAAATACCACTATAGGGTGAAACAATATAACGATAATTTAGAGATACAATGGAACATCTCTATAGAGGTTTTCAAATATAAACTGTGTATTCGCATACTAGCTGGCAATAACAGATACGATTTGCATTATTGGGGTGGCAACTTTCTTTAACATATCATGATGAATCCGCTGTAAAGCTTTTTTAGCAGCATGTAATCTCAATTAGAATAACTAGTAATATAACAACACAGCAGAGATCTAATATTATATATTTATTGATGTTTTCAACGTAAGCAATGCATATGTGCATTAATATAATTATTTCATAAATTGAATGCCTTACTATCACTGTTTAAAAATAATTTCTCATGGTCTTACTTGGCAAGAATCGCTACACAGCTCTTATACAAACAATACACCACTATAGGGAGACTATCTTATCAGTAGATTTCTTAGTGTCCCCAACTACGCCCTATATATTACTCCATTACTTTGGCAACACTAACCACTATATAAGGAGATTCTCCTAATATAGCATTAGGAAGTTTATCCTTCAATAGTAGCAATACACAATACAATGTGATATCTCATTTAGCTTGGCATTTACTTAGAGACGCTCTACTCTATCACAGCCATAAACTATTATATTAGCTTATACTAGATCGGTGAAGTAATCATATACATCTATATAATGTTTGCAATTGGCTGTAATTACAGATAAGATCCATTTCTTTTATAATTACCAGGAATCCTTATATGTCACTATAGTACAGTAGATTGTAATCTACCCTCACTGACCTAACATATCTGTATATTGTTTCTGTATGGACTTAGCAGGAGACAACGTTAATAGTTCTCCTAAATAATACTATAATATTATTCATAGACAATGCAATATACCACGCTAGCCTGGTGAAAATTTCCCAGAGCTTGTTATAGAAGCCAGCCTTTATCACATGTTGATTTTAAAGCACCCATTTTTATAACACAACTAATAAAGTTACATTTTTTTAATAAAGTATGATGTAAATTTTCCACAAGCAGTAATATATCCTGGGAACAGAGCGCTATTTGTGTATCTTTCTTTACAACAATCTCTGGTTGTAATTAATTAAATCTTTTGTTGAAAAACAGGGGCATTTGCTTAGAAGCCGGCCCATTTCTGGAGCACTATACGGCAGCAGTTTTGCAAGAATGTTATCCAATTGCAAAAGCACTAGATGACAGCACTATTTCCTGTCATGTAGAGTTCCAGATGCCTACCTAGGTATCTCTTCAACACAGATTATTATGGGTACAAAGCAAATTTGATAATAGAAGTAAATTGGAAACTTTTTAAAAATGTTATGCTTTGTCTGCATGACAAAAGTAAATTGTTTTGTTTCATATCCCTTTAAGCCCTGTATTATCAGTATCATATTGTAAAGTAATGCTTTATACTCAAATGCATAGTCACTGCTAGGCCCTGAGCTCTGGGGAGCCCTGTTTGATACAGCTATTGCTACATATAACCTTGATTAAGGACTCTATGATGGCCTAAAACTGTACAAATTGACTCTTAACATAAAATCCAAAAGAGATGGTTGTATAAACTATAGACTAAGCTTTATACTAATGAATTCTTGTAATTATTATAGAAGTTCAACAATGCGTCCAACTACATTTGTTTTTTTATAAATCGATGAGATTTTTAAAAGCTAAACAAACTCTTCTGAGCCAAGGAAGGTAGACCAAAAAAAACCAAGATACAGTTTTAGCAACTAGATTAAATTACTACTAGCCAGTGCTACTACTGTACTGGCACAATATTATGATGACTTAAAGCAGGAATGGCCAACGGGGGCCAATGACTGCACTGGTTTGTGCAGCCCCTAAGGGGAAAGCAAAACTGAGAATATATCATAGTTTTTGTGGCCCCAAAAAGTGAAACTAAGAATGTGTGCTCTGGGGAATTCTGGTGATAGGCAAACAAAGGGTCCACAACTCAGAAGAGTTTGGTTAGAAGTGTCTAAAAATCTTTAAAATAAATACAATAATATCAGACAAATGGATGTAGGAATGAAAGCATTATGGATGTCATATGTCTGAGTGGTTTTGTATAATTAGTAGTAACACATTAACAGTTCAGAAAGAAAAGAAAATGGGGCCGAATTATCATTGTGCGAGCGGACATGATCCGATATAGCGGATCATGTCCGCTGCACATCGATAAATGCAGACAGCATACGCTCTCAGCATTTATCATTGCACCAGCAGTTCTAGTGAACTGCTGATGCAATGCCGCCCCCTACAGATTCACTGCCAATCGGACGCTAGCAGGGGGTGTCAATCAACCCGATCATATTCGATCGGGTGGATTTCTGGAGATAAAGGCTCGCCAGAAACACGGGGCATCATAAATATGCCCAATATATGTCCTGAGGGAGATAGGACTTATGGTAAAAAAATTCTTACTAAGGGGCTGATTTATCATGCCCCGTGTTGGCCCCAATGCAGCTGTTTCCGAAACAGGAGTTAAGAAGCAGCGGTTTTAAGACCAATGCTTCTTAACTCGTCCGCCACCTCCACATGCGATCGGGTTAATTGACACCCCCTACTAGCAGCCGATTGGCCGCGAATGTGCAGGGGGCGGCATTGCACAAGGATTTCTAGTGAAATGCTTGTGCAATGATAAATAGGCTGTCGGCATTTATCGATGTGCGGCAGACATGATCCTCTACAGCGGATCATGTCCGTCCGCACAATAATAAATCGGCCCCTATGTGTGCAATGATCAAAGGATTGTCACAATAGCACTATGTTTAAAGGTATCTGCATCGTAATCAATTCTGCCGGTGAAATGTTCTAAAGGGATCTAATTATGTTTGAAGGCATTTTAGTATTCTTTGTTGAGGAATGTTCTTTCCAGTAATGGAATGTTCAAAGTAGCATCACCATGTTCAGCAAGGTTTAAATGTAAATGATCCCTTTAGACAGTGTATATAATATTGTGAAATTAGTATATAATCTATTTTTGCTAAGTTTGTTATTTAATTAAAAGGAAACCACAAAATCTATTTCATGATTTGGATAGAAAATACAATTTTAAACAACTTTCCAGTTTACTCCAAGTATCTAATTTGCTTCATTCTCTTATCTTTTGCTGGAGGAACAGCACTGCCCTACTGGCAGCTAGCTGATCACATCTAGTTAGCCAATCACAAGAGACAAATGTTTGCAGGCACCAATCAGTAGCTAGCTCCCCCTAGTGTGCAAATTATTTTTCAACAAGAGATACGAAGAGAACATACACATTTAAAAAAAGAAGTATATTTAAAAGTATCTTAAAATGACATGCTCTATCTGAATCATGCAAGTTTAATTTTGACTTTCCTATCCCTTTAAATAAATGTGTATTTAATATTTGGCTTTTTTAATTTTATTTTTAGGAACAAGATTTCAAGTATGGGATATTAATATTATGCTGAAGACAGTGGCCGCAAGTTTTTTTACAATAGTTTGTTTTTTAAACAATGCACTATTTAAAAGTAGACAGCTTTTTTAACATTGTGTTTAATGTAAGTACTGAAAGGATTTACTTCTAATATCGCTATTGAACAGTTCCAAAGTGTTTACTTTTAATAACACATGTGATACAGTGTGATCATGATATTAGAAGTAAACTTGTTCAGTACAGTGTGAACGTACTTTAAATATAGTAGGTTATAGCTGCTAAATAAATATAATGTCAAAAAAGCTGTCTTCTTTAAAAAATGCAATGTTTATTAAATACACAAAAATACTTGGGCCACTGTCGCCTGTGGGTTATTTATATCCCATCCATGAAATCTTGTTCCTAAAAATAAAAAACACACAAAAATTTATTCCAACATCTCGGCCCCCATTTGGGCCTTTGTCAAGGTGACAAAAGCCCAAATGGGGGCCAAAACGTTGGAATAAACACATAATGTTTGCAAAAGAAGGAGCTACGTCTTGCTGATTCACACACACACATATATATATATATATATATATATATATATATATATATATATATATATACAGTATCTCACAAAAGCGAATACACCCCTCACATTTTTGTAAATATTTTATTATATATTTTCATGTGACAACACTGAAGAAATGACACTTTGCTACAATGTAAAGTAGTGAGTGTACAGCCTGTATAACAGTGTAAATTTGCTGTCCCCTCAAAATAACTCAACACACAACCATTAATGTCTAAACTGCTGGCAACAAAAGTGAGTACACCCCTAAGTGGAAATGTCCAAATTAGGTCCAAAGTGTCAATATTTTGTGTGGCCACCATTATTTTCCAGCACTGCCTTAACCCTCTTGGGCATAGAGTTCACCAGAGCTTCACAGGTTGCCACTGGAGTCCTCTTCCACTCCTCCATGACGACATCACGGAGCTGGTGGATGTTTGAGACCTTGCGCTCCCCTACCTTCCGTTTAAAGGATGCCCCACAGATGCTCAATAGGGTTTTGGTCTGGAGACATGCTTGGCTAGTCCATTACCTTTACCCTCAGCTTCATTAGCAAGGCAGTGGTTGTCTTGGAGTTGTGTTTGGGGTTGTTATCGTGTTGAAATACTGCCCAGTCTCCGAAGGGAGGGGATCATGCTCTGCTTTAGTATGTCACAGTACATGTTGGCATTCATGGTTCCCTCAATGAACTGTAGCTCCCCAGTGCCGGCAGCACTAATGCAGGCCCAGACCATGACACTCCCACCACTATGCTTGACTGTAGGCAAGACACACTTGTCTTTGTACTCCTCACCTGGTTGCCGCCACACATGCTTGACGCCATCTGAACCAAATAAGTTAATCTTGGTCTCATCAGACCACATGACATGGTTCTCTTCAGCAAACTGTTTGCGGGCTTTCTTGTGCATCATATTTAGAAGAGGCTTCCTTCTGAGAAGACAGCCATGCAGACCAATTTGATGCAGTGTGCGGTGTATGGTCTGAGCACTGACAGGCTGACCCCCCACCCCTTCAACCTCTGCAGCAATGCTGGCAGCACTCATATGTCTATTTCCCAAAGACAACCTCTGGATATGACGCTGAGCATGTGCACTCAACTTCTTTGGTCGACCATGGTGAGGCCTGTTCTGAGTGGATCTGTCCTGTAAAACTGCTGTATGGTCTTGCCCATTGTGATGCAGCTCAGTTTCAGGGTCTTGGCAATCTTCTTATAGCCTAGGTCATCTTTCTGTAGAGCAACAATTCTTTTTTTCAGATCCTCAGAGAGTTCTTGGCCATGAGGTGCCATGTTGAACTTCCAGTGACCAGTATGAGAGAGTGTGAGAGCGATAACACCAAATTTAACACACTTGCTCCCCATTCACACCTGAAACCTTGTAACACTAACGAGTCACATGACATCGGGGAGGGAAAATGGGTATTGGGCCCAATTTGGACATTTCCACTTAGGGGTGTACTCACTTTTGTTGCCAATGGTTAAGACATTAATGGCTGTATGTTGAGTTATTTTGAGGGGACAGCAAATTTACACTGTTATACAGGCTGTACACTCACTACTTTACATTATAGCAAAGTGTTATTTCTTCAGTGTTGTCACATGAAAAGATATAATAAAATATTTACAAACATGTGAGGGATGTACTCACTTTTGTGAGATACTGTATATAACACTATATGCACATGCACAGTATACCCACAATCCCCCAGCTCATACATGTTTAATGATTTTTTTTTTGTTAACAATGGTCATCGCATACAAATATTATCAATGGTCAATGCCAATATAAAGGTGTTCCATAGGAGTATTCTGTATAACAGTAGGGAAACTTTGCAGGTAAGTTATAATGTTGTAAACCAATGGTGGCCAACTTCCTAACAAATGGGGGCCGCAGGTCAATATTTTAGAAGCCTTAAGGGTCACAATACATTGATGATTATTAAACACACATAATACTATACTAAAATTTTCAGTGGCACAGTGGATTTAGGAAAGGTTGCAGGGTACCCTCTATCTTCTGTTCTCCCCTTTACGTCACACATTCTTAGTACTGCTTTTTCCCTGGGGCCACATAGACTAGTGCAGAGGGCTGCATGAGGCCCTTAGTCTGCCAGTTGGTCATCTCTGTTGTAAACAATATCCGGTAGCTTAGGTGAACATGTTCACAAATACCTGTCTTGCCATTCTTTCAGTGGTGAGATAAGCAATTGTAATAAATATACTGCATTTATTGTGAAACTTTGCATATAGATTATGTGAACTATTACAAAACATAATCTATTTTTTTATTTACGAAACACACATTGTATGTTGGGTAAACATGTTTTGAAAATATGTCCCTTCCACACTGCTGAGATTTATATTCACTGGCGATATGCTCTAATATTACAACGGCAGCGAGCCCTATACTTTCCTATGGAAGGAACATTGCCACTTCTCTGTACAGCGAGGGTAAAACTTTATTTTTTATCACCTGCCAAGAGCATTGTAAAACTGGAGAGACTGAAATGAACAATTCTCGGCTGACTTAGTGATCTTTAGAGCATCGGGCCCTATGTGTTAAAGTCAAATAGTAACATCTACAATATATTTTTGTATGGCATTAAACAGTGCATTTTATGGCATGTATTTAGAAAGACACACTTTAGATAGATTTATGAGTGTTTTATTGTAGAATCTTTATCAATTCAGTAAAGTATTTCCTTTAGATTGTAAGCTTTAGCGCCCCTCTAACTGTAGCTCACTTTTGTATGTGCACTTTTGTGCTCAAGGGTGTAGGGCAGTGCCTCTCAACCCAAGTGACCTCAAGGCCCGGTAAAGTTTAGCCGGTCATGTACAGGGCCCTGTAGTATATGTGTTTGTGTGTGTGTGTGTATTATATTATAATGCATTGGTGTAAATGGGGGAAGAAAATATATGCATTCATTGGTGTCAGTGGGCTGGTATCACTTAACTGCGGTGCCCTGGTCCAGTCCTATCTCCTCCTTGTGCCACGCTGTCCTCCCACTGGACTGCCACTATATGTGTACAGTTCACATGTGCACTGGCACTCTGACAGGCCTGCCCGGTATTCCTTATGTGTGGAGTGGCAGGCCTGTCACAGCTCGCAGTAGGGGCATTTCTGGTCGTGGCCCACCAGGAGGGCTGTCAAGGCCTGGTACTGGGCCGTGGCCTGGCTTTTGAGAAACCAGGGTGTAGGGCACTCTTCTCATTTTACTTATGGCTGTTATTGTAAGTGTAGTTATGTATAGTGTATGGTCTTACATCATTTCTCATTGTAAGTTTGTTTTATTGTATTGTACTCTTATGATTGTAATGCACCTTTGTATAGCGCTGCATAAAATGTTGGAGCTTTATAAATAGAAGATAACAATAATAATAAAGTACTTTGCTTACAGACATGTTACATTAGACCCTGTATGGAGGAACATTAGAGATATGAAAAGGTAATAAAAACCTGCAAATAAAAAGTGGGAAATGTTAGATTGTTCCAGAAATAAACATTTTCTTTTTAAACACAGACAGATAAAATAGTTGTTTCATATAGATTGGCTGTTCTGACTAACTTAAATTCAAAATTAAACAAGTAATATGGAAATTAATTGCAAAAAAAGTGATATGATGCAGACAATCAAGCTGCACTTTCTTTTATATGAAATAAACTACAATGGCACTGAGGAGAAAATGTCTTGAGCATATGCTGTAAATCACTAGGGTTGCTACTTGTCCTCTACAAAAATACTATAGAATCTATAGCTGACTACAGGGGTATAGGTGTGGTTACGAAAGCTCTACCATTGACCCTTCCATGTTTATATTTTTCACAACTGAGCAGCAATTGTATTCCCTTAGACGCCAGTAACATATAAACACATGCATTTACCCTTTTGGCTGACAGCAATGCATACACAGCAATGCATTTACCCCCTCCCCGGCCACTATCACATGCAGAGCAATGTTTTACATCTTTATAGTTGAGAGATTTTACTCTAGTATGTGTTTAACATCTTCAATGGCTGGCAATAACATGTGTCTATTTTTTTCTGGGCCATATTTAGTATACATAAAGGTATATGAGTACTTAAAAATGTCTTAAAACCTCTGGGGTTTTGCTGTTTCTCTCGTTCAGAGAGGGATTGCCTGGTATTTCAGGGCTGGACTGTACTGTGAAGTCAGGATCAGACTGATATGCTTCAGGAAAGTTATTCTCTGTGAAAGGCACATATTGAGCAAAAAGAGGCTGCTTCTAGGGTGGTAATTAGCCATAGAACAATCTATTATGCTATTGTTTGTTCCCAGGTTGAGCGCTTCTCTCTTCTTATGTATGCAAATTATGACACTTAGGGAAGTCTCCCTAAGTCTGATGCGGGAATCCAGACGTGGACCCGTTGCTCAGTGTGCCTAGAGGGATATGGCTGCACCTCACTGACGAGGCCCACAATAGGCCGAAACGTACGTCTGGGGTTTTGCTGTTTCTCTTGTTCAGAGAGGGATTGCCTGGTATTTCAGGGCTGGACTGTACTGTGAAGTCAGGATCAGACTGATATGCTTCAGGAAAATTCTTCTCTGTGAAAGGCACATGTTGAGCAAAAAGAGACTGCTTCTTGGGTGGTAACTAGCCATAGAACAAGCTATTATGCTATTGTTCGTTCCCAGGTTGAGCGCTTCGCTCTTCTTATGTATGCAAATTATGACACTTAGGGAAGTCTCCCTAAGTCTGATGTGGGAATCCAGACGTGGACCCGTTGCTCAGCGTGCATAGAGGGATATGGCTGCACCTCACTGACGAGGCCCACAATAGACCGAAACGTACGTCTGGGGTTTTGCTGTTTCTCTTGTTCAGAGAGGGATTGCCTGGTATTTCGGGGCTGGACTGTACTGTTAAGTCAGGATCAGACTGATATGCTACAGGAAAGTTCTTCTCTGTGAAAGGCACATATTGAGCAAAAAGAGGCTGCTTCTAGGGTGGTAACTAGCCATAGAACAAGCTATTATGCTATTGTTCGTTCCCAGGTTGAGCGCTTCTCTCTTTTTATTTATGCAAATTATGACACTTAGGGAAGTCTCCCTAAGTCTGATGCGGGAATCCAGACATGGACCCGTTGCTCAGCGTGCCTAGAGGGATATGGCTGCACCTCACTGACGAGGCCCACAATAGACCGAAACGAACGTCTGGGGTTTTGCTGTTTTTCTTGTTCAGAGAGGGATTGCCTGGTATTTCAGGGCTGGACTGTACTGTGAAGTCAGGATCAGACTGATATGCTTCAGGAAAGTTCTTCTCTGTGAAAGGCACATGTTGAGCAAAAAAAGACTGCTTCTTGGGTGGTAACTAGCCATAGAACAATCTATTATGCTATTGTTCGTTCCCAGGTTGAGCGCTTCTCTCTTCTTATGTATACTTACAATTGTCTGCCACACAGGACCTTTAAAAAGTGGACATTTAAGTGTCCACTATTTTTGTATAGGTTGTACTGGACAGCATGCTGAAATACTGGAGTCTCTGGTTGGCCACTAGACAACTGACAACCCTACAAAACACTATGGGGCATATTTATCAAAGTGCGAGCGGACATAATACGATGTAGCGTATCATGTCTGTTGCACATTGATAAATGCTGACAGCATACGCTGTCTGCATTTATCATTGCACAAGCAGTTTACCAGAACTGCTGGTGCAATGCCACCCCTTGCAGATTCGCGGCCAATCAGCCGCTATCAGGGGTGTCAATCAACCCGATCGTATTCAATCGGGTTGATTTCTGTCTGCCGCCTCAGAGCAGATGGACAAGTTATGGAGCAGCGGTCTTTAGACAAGGGGCATCAAGCTCCATTCGGAGCTTGATAATTAAGCCCCTATACATTTATGATCTACAGTGCAATTGTTACACACTGTGCTGTGTTTCTGCCTGTGTCATGCCCTGTATACACACATAAAATATGGTTTCCTTTAAAAATACTCTGTGAAAGTTGAGCAATTTCGTCTTTAAAGGGACAGTCAACACCAGAATTTTTGTTATTTTAAAAGATAGATAATCCCTTAATTACCAATTCCCCAGTTTTGCATAACCAACACAGTTATAATTATACACAGTTTACCTCTGTAATTACCTTGTATCTAAGCCTCAGCAGACTGCCCCCTTATTTCAGTTCTTTTGACAGACTTGCATTTTAGCCAATCAGAGCTGACTCAATGGTAAATTCACGTGCATGATCTCAATGTTATCTATATGAAACAAATAAACTTATGCCCTCTAGTGGTGAAAAACTATCCAAATGCATTTAGATTAGAGGTGGCCTTCAAGGTCTAAGAAATTAGCATATGAACCTCCTAGGTCTAGCTTTCAACTAAGAATACCAAGAGAACAAAGCAAAATTAGTGATAAAAGTAAATTGGAAAGTTGTTTGGTTTAAAATGACATGCCCTATTTGAATCATGAAAGTTTTTTTCGACTTGACTGTTCCTTTAAAAGCACTATATTTTCCTTTTATAGATTTCCTATTAAATAGTTTTATAACTTCAATCACTTCATGATAATCACATGTGGAAAATTAAGGAAATTATTCCCAGTTGTTTATTGAATGATCTTCCCAAGTGCATGGAAACTTTTTTTTTACCACAATTAATAATGTGTTCTTCTATAATGTAGTTTGCAGGGGGCTGCCGTTGGCAATTGCTCTGACTCATTTCCTGTTTAAAGAAGCCAGTGTGACTTGAAATTATCCATGATTTTGAACAAATGAAGCATTCCACCTTTAGTCAATTTAAAATACCATGGAATTTTTCATTTCATTGTTTACATAAAAATCTTTCTGAATGTTTCCCCCATTACATTTTTTGCTCACCTTGTTCAGAAACTGTTATGAAATGTCAGAAACACCATCTGAAATAGTATATTGAATTAATAAGCCTTTCACTTGATTATCAAGGGTTTACTAAAATTAAAAACAGATCTGTAAAAGACCAACTACAATGTGATTAGAAACTCTCTTAAGAGCTTCATTGGCTGTCTTCCAAGCTTTGTGAAAAATCAAAACCAGTTGCTGAAGTTTCTTTGAAAACCTTTCACATTTGAGGCGCCTGTAGTACGTTTATAGGCAGATAAACTGCTTTACATGTGTATACTGTATGTGAGTACTCGTGTGCATTTACGTTATATATTTAGTAAGTATTGTTCTTAAAGCAGCAGCAACAAGTAATATTAGTGCAGGACAGATTCTCTCTTACTTATAATCACCATTTATTTATGTGTTACTTAAAGGGATATGGAGGTCAAAATTAAACTTTTGTATAACTTATAGAGAATGCAGTTTCAATATACTCCTATTATCAACTTTGCTTTGCTCTCTTGGTAAAGGTAGGTTCAGGAACACAATGCACTATTGAGAGCTGACTAGTTATTTTTGCTTATAAGTGCAGTATATGTCTCTCTTTATTGGTCCACCAGATATGTTCAGGAAAGTCAGATTAGTAAATTGCTGTTCTTGAACTAACTTTGACTATGTGTTTTACCAGCTTGCAGGTTATATTAAAAAGCAATAGTGTAATAATAATAAAGTGTTCTAACACACTGCAGTAGTTTACATTTGCATGTGTATGTCCCTTTAAATGCTTAATCCTATGGCTGCCAGTGTTAGCATTTTTGGCAGCAAAGATATTTAACCTTACCATATCCATTTTGGTGAATAATCCACACTGGCCATAAATATCACACAGAATAATACATATAACATTTCATGTCATTGCTGTAAATCAGATACAATGCATTATCATGTATATTAGGAGGCATCAGTGCTGGGTAGGGGCAAAATGCAGCTAAGTCTCATGATAAGAGATGAACCTTCCTTCTAGCTGCTTGGCACTTATCACAAAGGATATTGGAAGAGTTAAGGGACTCTGAGTTATAAAAGGACTATCTTGAGCTCCCTTAAAACATATCTAAAACGGAAATGTAGAGTGAGGGCTACAAACACAGAGGCCTCACTTTATGTATAATACATTCTATATACTGCATATTAAAGGGACATTGTACACTACATGTGTTGTAGATGATCTATTTATATAGCCCATCTAGAGGTGTTTTTGTAACAATGTCTAGTTTTGCTTATTTTTAAATAACATTGTGTTGATTTTCAGACTCCTAACCAAGTCCCAAAGTTTTAGATGCTTATAAATACAGACGCCACATTGCTTCTGTTTGTATAATGGGTCTATTCATATGCAGGTGAGGGTGTGCTCTCAGTCCCTTTCAGTGGGTGTTCCAGACTAATCCCATCAACAGTGCTAAGTTTTTAAAAGTTTACTGAAATTTTACATCAGTACCTGTTATTATTTACAGTAGTGTCTATTACATATAGTTAAATTAAAATTGGTGTATACTGTCCCTTTAAGTTGCAAACGAATAGTGCTTGGCAGTAACAGGCAAACTGTGACAGGTCATACATCATTAATACATAAATATTGCCGGCATGTTAATATCAGTTCACTATTGTATGATGTACAATATATTAAAAAAAATGTGAAGTTGCAAAGTAATTTCAGGTAAAACTGAATGTCTCTTGTTGGTCTGTAATAATGTGTCATATCTTATAAATCCCATGTGAAGATACAGTTAATGCAGACATAATGATATGTGGCTTACATTTCTATAAGTGAGGAGCATATGTTTGTGTTTATGGGTTCAGGTCGTATTCTATTAGTGCCATATAACTGAAACACAGTAGATTGTTTCTCAAAGTGTGGCTCTTTACACCTGGAAAAACACAATAATCCTTAACGAAAATGATTTAAAGATGCTCTGTATTCACTAATTGGTCATTAATATGCACCTACATGGGTTCTCAGAAAATAAATCCTGTAATGGGAGGAAGCAAAAAATAAAATGACTGGTCCTTTAAGAAAATCAGTTCAGTAGTATGATATGCAGCTGGAAAAATTTGCTTTTGGTAGACTGTTTTTTTTTTGTTTTTTTGTTGTTTGTTTTTTAAAGTTGTCTCATTGATATAATAAAGTGAATAAAGTGAGTGCGTTTTAATATATAGAACAAAATTCCAGTGGGAGGCCTATGTCCCCTTCCTATCCAGATGCCCATGTGCATAACATAGATAGCACATGTCTGCATGGGCATTGTATTGATTAATATTATTTGATAAAATAAGGTATTCAGTCCTCAGGGGCTCCAGATTTTAGCTGTATCTCTATTTGAGAATAGATGAGTTAGTTTAGTCATTCTCATTGGTTCTACAGTGAGATTTACAAATTGTGCCCTGTTTGTAGCCATCGAAGACGTTACTTTGTATACCACTACTATGAAAGCTTCATGAGGTGTAATACATAAAAGACAAACTCACTCACGATGCACCAATAGTGCTCTGTTTTTTGCTGTCTAATATTTTGATCCACTGCCAGACCCTCAGATGATCACATCTTTTGCCAGCAAAAAAAAGTGTTTATACTATTCTGACCACACACCATGGGGAGATGATTTTACATTTTGTGCTGCTCTCTCATAACTTTCTTTCTTGGTTAGAAAAGGAAATGTTCCAAGCAGGGGGGGTTGTCAGACCGGCCTTCCAAACAAAAAATGGTTAACTCTTTCACTGCTAGTGGGACCCACACATTTTTCACTCTGCTTTGCAGTTTCATTTAATAAGGATAAGTACAAAGCCAAATCAAAATCCTACTTGTGAATCATAGTAAATGATAAATTCATAACAATGAGAAAATAACATGTATGTCTAGCTACATTGTTCATTTCCTAATAGTCAATTTTAATGATATTATGAAAGGTACGTCAGACAATGACCTACCATAATAATCTCTTTATGCACCCAGCTAAGGTTAATATGGATGCTAAATTATAGTAAATACAGTAATTAGTATTTATTGCTAGGGGATGAGGTAGCTGCTACTACTGTAGAATTTTGCTGACATTTATTTTCTAAGTTCTACAGTCTGTAGAGGTTTGTAGACATGCTTCTTATGTGAAATGCAATTTATAGAGCTTGTAGACATGCTTCTTATGTGAAATGCAATTTATAGAGCTTGTAGACATGCTTCTTATGTGAAATGCAATTTATAGAGCTTGTAGACATGCTTCTTATGTGAAATGCAATTTATAGAGCTTGTAGACATGCTTCTTATGTGAAATGCAATTTATAGAGTTTGTAGACATGCTTCTTATGTGAAATGCAATTTATAGAGTTTGTAGACATGCTTCTTATGTGAAATGCAATTTATAGAGTTTTGTAGACATGCTTCTTATGTGAAATGCAATTTATAGAGTTTGTAGACACGCTTCTTATGTGAAATGCAATTTATAGAGTTTGTAGACATGCTTCTTATGTGAAATGCAATTTATAGAGTTTGTAGACATGATTCTTATGTGAAATGCAATTTATAGAGTTTTGTAGACACGCTTCTTATGTGATATGCAATTAATAGAGTTTTGTAGACATGCTTCTTATGTGATATGCAATTTATAGAGTTTTGTAGACACGCTTCTTATGTGAAATGCAATTTATAGAGTTTTGTAGACATGCTTCTTATGTGATATGCAATTTATAGAGTTTGTAGACATGCTTCTTATGTGAAATGCAATTTATAGAGTTTGTAGACATGCTTCTTATGTGAAATGCAATTTATAGAGTTTTGTAGACACGCTTCTTATGTGAAATGCAATTTATAGAGTTTTGTAGACACGCTTCTTATGTGATATGCAATTAATAGAGTTTTGTAGACATGCTTCTTATGTGATATGCAATTTATAGAGTTTTGTAGACACGCTTCTTATGTGAAATGCAATTTATAGAGTTTTGTAGACATGCTTCTTATGTGATATGCAATTTATAGAGTTTGTAGACATGCTTCTTATGTGAAATGCAATTTATAGAGTTTGTAGACATGCTTCTTATGTGAAATGCAATTTATAGAGTTTTGTAGACACGCTTCTTATGTGAAATGCAATTTATAGAGTTTTGTAGACACGCTTCTTACGTGAAATGCAATTTACCCCCATGACTCTTGCACTGGGCTTCAGTTATCTGCAACTTTAATTTTCATATTTCATAGCATGGAGATCTGCTTTTAAGAGTAATTAATACATGTACATTTATTACATAAAATCTAATATGAAAATGCACTGAAAAAAGGTTATGATTTTTTAAATTATCATGACTGCTCCTTTAAAAATGTGAGCCTTATGTTTAGTGCTTATTATATGCAAATTAATTCAGTAATGATATGGATGTTGGTGTTATCTTACCTGATGGCAAGAAGCGTTGACTGATCCATGCTTGGGTTTGCTTTAGTTGGGAGGCCAGTTCTCCTATTTGATTTTGTGCTGAGGTCAGCCTGTCTACTTGGGCTTGACACTGGGCTGCACCTTCATTTTGCTGTAATAGGTCAGACTCTGCTCTTTTCTGTAATAATCGGTCAAAGTTGTCAAGTCTGTTGGATATGTTAAATATCAGTAAGGTTTGGTCTTCTAGCTGGGCTGCCTGCAAAGATCTGAGACTATTCCCATCCTCTTGAGCTTGTTGAAGTCTTGTATCTAGTGTTTTGTCTACACTTTCTGAAATTTTAAATGTTGCTCTTTCAATGTTTGTAGCACAAGTTCCTGCAAAGTTAGATACAAAGTCCAGCATCTCTCCTCTCAAAGTCTGCAGTTCCACCTTAATAACTTCATCCAAGGATTGAAGCAGCATATTCTCCCTCATCTGGGAGTTCTCTAACATCGTGAACAGCTTGTCCCACTTTGTAAGATCTTTTGCTTGGCAGTCAGATACAGCATCTGAAATACCATTCAAGCAATATTAGTTAGATGCAGCACTGGAACACTTAACATTTCCCCAGTTATAACCTTGCAAGATACATTGCTGTATTTATCTGAGTGTGATCTCTACATATTTTCATAGATGCAATAGAAAAATAATTTATCTTTTAAATTTCTTGCATTCCCCTTAATGTGTACACATTAAACAAACGTGTGCCATACTAACTAATCTCAACCTTGTCTAAAAAAATAATAATATATATATACTAGATTTCTACACAATTAAACTTAAAAATAAAATTAAAAATTTGTAATTCTACTCTGCTATAATATATAATAAGGTAGTAAAACATTTATCTTGCAATAAAAAATGACTCTTCTTTACTTGCCTTCATCAGGTTGGGGAATCCCATTTTCCAATTCATTATTAAAATTAACATATAGCAAATCATCAATTGTTAATGCTGATGCAAAGCACCAAATTGCACAAAATAGTAAATTTAGTGCCACTGTATCCTTCAGAGTCATCATCTTGTTGTCTTGTAATGCAGTTCTGAAGGCTTCTATGTTTCCTTTATATAAATATGTTTCTCATGTATATCAGAGAGTAGCTGTAGCCAGAGTGAGGAGGGAAGCTTGTGAAGCCCTTAATAAATGCTATGAGAGAGCCAGGTAAAAATGAAACAGCAGTATTGCTCAGTGGCAGCATTGTGTGGGAATATGATGTAATGTACAGAGTCATTTTAGGGGTGGTAGTTTTGGAGGTATGGCAGTAACACAACCTAATCTTAATGGCTGATGTGGTGGGTGGATTCTTCCAAGCAGGGGAAGAATGGGGAAACTTGCATGGGGTAATATAAATCACTGGGGATTATTGTGAACACAAAACATCAGGGCTGTTTCATCATTCCATATGTTCTTTACTGCTTCCTTTATAATAAAAAAATGCTTCTACTTAGTGCATATTACCCCTTGCATATTTGTTTGTATGTTCTTTTTTTTAGTTGTTAAGGAAACTCCATAGTCTGATAGATTAATAATTATTTAGGGCTCAGTAACAGGAAACAATGTGATTTTATTTTAAATTAAGGCTTCTGATGCGGCTGCTGTAACAATATATACTGTTTATACCTTTAGAGACACAGTAGGAAATCATAAAGTCAGTGGTCTGCCAGGATATCCCCACATGATTAATAAGGGATGCTCCGGCACATGCCTTAATCTTGTAATAGGCACACAGCTAAATGAACCAGGACATTTTTGTCCAGTTTGCAGATTTTAACCCCCAGCCAACCATATGTCTTGTGTGCCATTAGATTCACTAATTAACACGGTCATAATAATTTGATGTATTTAAATATGCAGCTGATAGAATGTGAAAGAGGAAACAGTAATACTAATAGCAAATGAGCTCTTTTGTTAATCTAGAACTTAGTAAAAATTAACATGTTCAAATAAACACTTACTTATGCAGCACCATATAAATATAGGTTCAGCCTGGGGTGTCTTCCAGCCGTGATATGGTTCTAGATCATAACATTTGGGATAGCTGTCATCATTACTTTGCTGCCTGGCTTTCTCATTTTCTCTCTACAAATACACCTACCCTAATTCTGGGGGACTTCAACATCCCTATTGACAACCCATCTGCCCCTGCTGCCTCTAAACTTCTCTCGCTCACTAACTCCTTCGGCCTTTCACAATCCACCCTATTCCCTACCCACCGTGATGGACACTCGATTGATCTGGTATTCTCCTATCTCTGCTCTCTCTCTGATGTTGCCTGTCACCCATTTACCATCTCAGACCACCATCTGCTCACTTTTAATCCTAATATAGATGCTAAACCTACTTCCCCCTCTTGCCCCCGCACCAGTAGAAATCTGCACACTGTGGACCCTCCCCAACTCTCCAATCTTCATCATATACACCTCCCCCACACTTCCACGATATCCTGCCCTGACTTTGCTATAACCCACTATAACAATACTCTCTCCGCTGCACTTGACACTCTCGCTCTGCCCCAACTTTGCAAAGCCCCACATTGTCAGCTCCAGCCCTGGCACTCCCAACAAACACGCCACCTATAAAAATGCTCCCGCACTGCTGAACGTGCCTGGAAGAAATCCCGCTCTGAACCTGATTTCATGCACTATAAGTTAATTCTTTACTCTTACACCTCTGCCCTTCGTTTAGCTAAGCAAACCTACTTCTCGTCTCTTATATCCACTCACTCTTCAAACTCTAAAAGACTCTTCTCCATTTTCAACTCTCTCCTCTACCCACCTGACCACCCCCTCATCTGCATTCAGTGCCCAAGACCTTGCTGACTATTTTTTCAATAAAAACACTTGCCATCTGAAGAAACATCCCAACACAAACCTGCAATCTCCCAACTTCGCTCCCAGTCACCCCCTCTGCCACTCTCTGTACCCTCCTCCCAACCAATGAGAGTGAAGTGGCTTCCCTTTTGTCTTTCTCACACCTCACTACCTGCCCACTTGACCCTATTCCTTCAAATCTAATTTCCCCTCTGTTTCCCACCCTCACTCCGGCTCTTCCTCACATATTCAACCTATTCCTTTCTACTGGCTCATTCCCTGCCTCCTTCAAACATGCAAAGGTCACCCCATCCTCAAAAAACCCTCCCTTGACCCTAACTCCCCTGCAAACTACCGCCCCATATCACTGCTCCCGCTAGCTTCAAAATTCCTTCAAAAACTATTTATCAATCGCCTAACCCAGTTCCTGTCCACCAACTCATTGCTCGACCCCTTGCAATCTGGCTTCCGTCCCCAACACTCAACTGAGACTGCCCTCACCAAGGTTACTAATGATCTCCTTTCTGCTAAAAACAAACGCTGCTACTCTATACTCATCTTACTTGATCTCTCTGCTGCCTTTGACACTGTTGTCCATCCCCTTCTCCTATGGACTCTCAGCTCTCTTGGGCTCTGTGACACTGCCCTCTCTTGGATTCTCTCTTATCTTTCGAACAGATCCTTCTCCGTCTCTTTTGCTGGTGACTCCTCCTCTCTATTGCCTCTGTCTGTTGGAGTACCTTAAGGCTCTGTCCTGGGTCCTCTACTCTTCTCTATTTACACTTCTTTACTGGGTAAACTTATCAACTGCTATGGCTTCAGCTATCACCTCTATGCTGATGATACCCAGATCTACCTTTCCACCCCTGCACTCTCTCCTTCTGTTGATTCTCACATTAGAGACTGCTTATCTGGCATTTCCTCCTGGATGGCCTCTCACCACCTAAGAATAAACATGTCCAAGACCGAACTACTTCTAATTCCCCCCCTCTAACTCTACTCCAGTTTCTATTTTTTCTGTCACTGTTGGCGGCACCACTATCTCCCCATCACCCCAAGTCTGCTGCCTTGGAGTCACGCTTGACTCAAATCTGTCCTTCATTCACCACATCCAATTGCTCTCTTCATCCTGCCGCAACCACCTACGCAATATCTACAAAATTTGTCCATTTCTAAGTGCTGAAACTACTAAACACACTTCCAGGTAATTTCCCGACTTGGCTACTGACTTTAGTCCCTTCACTGACTCCCCATTCACAGCAGAATTAAATGCAAAATTCTCACCCTGACCTACAAAGCCCTCACCAATGCTGCCCCACCCTACCTGTCCTCACTCATCAACAAATATACTCCTGCCCACCCCTAAGATCCAAAATGACCTGCTCCTTGCCTCCTCTACCATCACCTCTTCTCATGCTAGACTACAGGACTCTCGTGCAGCACCAACCCTCTGGAACGCACTTCCTCGAGCTGTCAGACTTGCCCCTAACCTCTCCTCCTTTAAACGTTCCCTAAAAACCTTTCTGTTCAGGGAAGCTTATCATCCGACTTATTAACAAACTAACTTAACTAACAGCAGGTCTATCTCCTCACTAATATCATTCTCACCTTTGCAGTCCCCACCTCCTGTTTCCCATCCTCCTACCCATCTAGATTGTAAGTTCCCACAGGAATATGGCCCTCAATTCCCCCTGTATTTGTCTGTAAAATGTTGTCTTATTGTATTGTTTCTGCATTGTACTGTTATCCTTGTATGGGCAGCGCTGCGGAATCTGTTGGCGCTTTATAAATAAAGAATCATAATAATAATTATAATAATCATTAAAGTTTGAGACTCTATAGTAATGAATGAGTGTGCATCCACCACTGCTTCCAGCTTTAAATTATATTTTTAAATTTGAATATAAATGACAAGAAAAAACTTTAACAGAGTAAGTTACATTTTATTCGAGTCATTATTATGGTGTATTTTTTACTGAAAATATATACAAGTATATCTAAAATGCTAAATCTGTTTAATAGAAAATAAAAGGGTGCTTGGATATTTGCCAATAATGAGCCCCTAAATAAAGAGAGTATAAGAATTTAGTATTGGTGCCACTTAAAATTCTTAAAATATTTGCTTCTTCCAAAATTAATAAGTATTGCAACTGAAATCGATCACTGTCCATACTTAAGTTAATTCATCTTAAAGAGCAAAAGAGAGCAGATGCGCCACATGGCCCAATATTGTGTGAACAGAGAGAATGTTGATAATATGTAGCAATTACACTCACATGTGTTAAAGCACCTCACGTGGTGCTGTAGAAGCAGTCTGGGATCTATAACAGTCACCCAGAAGACCGACCTCCTAAGATTAGTGTGGGGTCTGTAGTGGAGATATATAAAAGACAGAGTGCCTATATGGCCTAGTACTGTTTAGCCAAAGATATATACAACAAGGTGTAAAAATTTGCACTCACATTTGTTGTAGCATCTCCATTGATGCTAATAGAGCAGGCTGGGATCAATGAAGCCTGATGAAACAGCCACTGGCTGAGAAATGCGTCGCTTGAGGATTTTAATTGTTTTAATAAAGTAATTTTGATACTTTTTAAACACTTGCACCTAGATTTAGAGTTTGGTGTTAGCCGTCAAAAGCAGCGTTAAGGGGTACTAACGCTGCTTTTTACCGCCCGCTGGTATTTAGTCAGGCAGGAAAGGGTCTAACGCTCACTTCCCTACCGCAAATCCAGGCTACCGCAGATCCCCTTACGCCAAGTGTGTATCCTATCTTTTCAATGGGATCTGCCTAACGCAGGTATTTGGAGTCTTTGGAGAAGTGAGCGGTAGACCCTTTACCGACAAGACTCCTACCGACAAAAAAAGTCAGTAGTTAAGAGCTTTATGGGCTAATGCATGAATATAAAGCTCTTAACTACTGTGCTACAAAGTACTCTAACACCCATAAACTTCCTATGTACCCCTAAACCGAGGCCCCCCCACATCACCACCACGATAATAAAAAAATGTAACCCCTAATCTGCCGACCGGACTCTGCCGCCACCTTCATTATACCTATAAACCCCTAATCTGCTGCCCCTAACATCGCCGACCAATATATTATATTTATTAACCCCTAATCTGCCCCCCCCAACATCGCCGCTACCTAACTGCACTTATTAATCCCTAATCTGCCGACAGGACCTTGCCGCCACTATAATAAATGTAGAGTGGGATCCTAAGAGGGTTTCCTGGCTGATCGGAAGGCTTACATTATCATGAGAATGTGAGTGAAAGTTTCTTCTTATTTGTTATAATGATGTGCCGCATAAACCTTTGCCTAACTGTGATATAACAGAGACTATGCACGGTATTGCCTCAAAGGCAGGATAAAAGGGGGTACTTCACACTGGTGCAGTCTTTTTCTATGTGACATGCTACATATTACCAACATTCTCTCTGTTGAAACAATATTGGGCCATGTAGCGCATCTGTTCTCTTTTGCTCTTTTAGACCGTTGTTCCTGGATCCTTGCCTGGATCATCACAGATTGCTGCCTCCATCGATACTCTGCCACCACCAGAGACTTTTTTACATATTCAATTCGTTGATTTAATTATCTATAAATGTTATATTGTAGATCTCAATAATATTTTTTATCCTGTGGATAATACCATTTAGGATTATTAGATCTGTCATTTTTTCATAATTATATTGTGCTATTTCCATCCATTTGTCATATATATATTTGCCTGATACTCTGAGTAGTCTATTGCCAAACATTGAATTGTTGGTATTAAGGATAGACCTACCTAGACTTATTCATAATCTTCTAATACACTTAACAGTCTTTTGTAAGTATTGACACTATAGAATTACTGTGATATTAAGGTCGCCCCTATGTACTACTTTTTAATTCATCTTACATGATTGTCATAATCAAAAATTCACTGTTTTTCCAAGGCTTTGTGTTATGATTTCACAACTGATCCCAGGTGTTTCCTAGTGTGTATGTTAAAAGTTTGTCTTCTATGTATGACCTCCTGTTGTCTCCTGACCTGCTTTTGGATCACACATTATACCTAGTGTATGACCCTACTTGCTCCAGTTTGATTACTGATAGCTGCTACATTTTTTTTTTTTTAAATAATTTTTATTGAGATATAATGATAACAAACAGTAATCAAGGTCCAAATGTAGGCACAGACAGCAAGAAAATGTAAGTAAAATATGGGAGAGTTGAGAAGTATCATCAACATTATACATATTAAATATACAGACATGAAAGCCATTGGGATGTAGAAAGACAACATTCAGTTATATTTATGACAGTACATTATAAACAGATTAGTAAACTCCCAAGTAGCTTAAGTATGTTCACCTCACTGACTGTGCTTAAGATATATAGAGGACTAACAAAAACTTATATGGACCTATTATGGTATCTCTTTTATTTTTTAATATATAATGTCGTTGTATGGTAACTACTGGACCGGTCACTTTTGGACCAACTGATGCACCAAAAAAATATTAAATAGTAGTTACTTAGGGGCCACTCTTGGGCCACATGAAAAAAGAACTAGTGGGGGAGGACCTGAAGATAAATGGAGTATGACGTAGCAGGATTAATAACTTGTGAAAAGTCTAGGTAACATTAAGCTCTGGGACCTGACACATTGGGCCACCATGTTTTATTTGTAATAGACGTAAGTTGGATTCAAGCTATGTTTATAGGGGCTTTGTTTAAGGCTTCTATAAAGAGAATACCGTGGATACTACGGCTTTGGGGCATAGATTAGGGTGATGCTTAAGTGCAAATAGGTTGCAAAGAGTCACTCAAGGTTGCAGGAGCTATTATAATTAGCTATATTCCGAACATAAAATCTCATATACTACTATAATTATGGTATCAGTAATATACAAGATTTCTAATGTACCCTACCTAGAATCACAGAGGGCCTGCACACACACTCAACCTGGCTTAGTTTTCTCAAGACTAAATAACTTTAGTTCTCAGCACTACACACTACCCCGGCCGCTGGCAGTGCGGGAAATGCCAAGTTATTCTAGAGCCCTAAATAGGGCTTCCATTGACTGTAGTCAAACAGTCAGGCCAATCAAAGCAACAGGAATCCCTCTAATATAACTTGATATAATCAGGGTATGCCTTTAAATGTAGTCATATGAAAGTATTTCAGCTATTTTCACAACCTGAATATTCCAGCCCATAAAGCACAGCTTAAATTAGCTATCAGTATATATGCAGCCCCAATTAATACCAGAAAAAAGTGCTTCAAAAAATGTGAAATCACAATATGAGTGATCTTAGAGCTAGGTACTTTTTATATGCCTCAGTCTTCATACTTAGTCCTTGGTAGAGGTATAAGAGAGAAACTTATTAAACAAAACAACGGTTAACCCCATTAATTTGTATGTTAGTACAGAAGCCCAATATAACAAGTAAAGCAAGGGAAAACATCTCAACAACATTCACAACTCGGATATATGCAATAAAGTCACATATAGAACTCAGGCTAAGAAATATAGGATAAGTCATAGCTGTATAGTAATAGGGATGCGTTAGGTATTTCAACTTGGAAACATCAGTTCATTGTAGACTGGTATAACATATTAAAGACTATCCATCCTCAGCAAGATGGCTTTAACCTTACTTCCATTGTCTGGTCTATCCGACACCCAGTCTGGTGTATTGATGTGGGGAGTCCTGCTGCAAAAACATGCTAGCTTTAACTCTCAAGCATTACTATAGTAAGGGCTGTTCCCTACGATCAGACTCTCTTGCAGTAAGTCCTCCATCTTTGAGAGGTAAGAAGGGCTCCCCGTCTCGATCAGTCCAGAACCAGTGTCCTCAGCATGAAGGGTTATGTAAATATCCTGTTGACTACAGACTTTTGGGATCGGATGCCAAATGAGCCGAGTTTGACCTGCCTTCCCTGGGTTGAGGCTCAAGTTCATCAACGTGCTGGGTAAGCCGCCTGTCCTCCTCTCTGGTTCACTGGGATTTGCAGACAAGTATGGTGACGCAGCAAGCTCAAGAGCCGGGTATCATGGAGTAGGAGGACATACTGACTGTGCCTGCGGCTCCAAAATAAGGGCATCCAGATCTGTCGGATAGTATTGCTCAGCAGGCTTCGGGAGGGAAGCAGCGTGTTGGGTGGTAACCGTGAGAAGTAGCGAGCTGAGATCTATCTGTAGCTGTACATAAAATTGTGAGATTGCGCACGTTAGTTTGTACTCCCATGCGTCCACTGCTTCCATAGCCTTCATGTTGAACCCTATTTGGCTTCCCACACTAGCGCCAATTGCAATGTGAGAGTCGTTGTGAGTAGTTCCGAAAAGTACACAGTCCCAGATAGAGTTAAGCCTGCTGACCCCGGGGATCTGGGGGAGGGTTGATGTTAGCAGTTTCTATAGGCCGCCATGAGAGATAAGTTCTTTACGTTGAATTCCAGGTTTATATCAGGAGAAAAAAGGCTCCATTTGGTATCGTTCAATTCAGCTGGTCTCCCTCTAACAAGATATGCTTTTTTTAGTAATAAGAAGATAACTTTGAAGTATGAAATCCAGAAAATTAGCTCAAATTTATACAGAGCTTCTCTTATTGTGACTTGCTATGGCGGCTGCAGGACCCGCCCCCATAACTGCTATATTTTAATCTTTTACTGCCTGAATTCCTGTGTTTATTTGAAATGGCTATAGATTAATCTCCTCCTACTTAAATACCTGTGTTTAACTCTGCTTTGCATGCTTACCCACACTTAGTAATACCTCTTGTGCTAGTTACCCTGTTTTTCATATAAAGGGCTGAGCTATAGCTTTGCATGACATCTTATTCTAGTCAACTTGCATTGCAATACTAGACTGAATGTTACAACACAAATACTCCAACTTTGCATTCCCTTTTGTTCTAGCTACCTTGTTTGGCATATACTAGATAGCTTGTATAATCTAATTGGTCATCAGGAGGTAACCAATACATTTTTGGGCATCAAGTTTGTTTCACAAGAGTTTAGAATAAGCGAGTTTGGGGTGTAAGAACTCTGCCATCTCTGAGGTGGTGTAGAGAATAAGAAGTAATCAGATGACCACTACTTCTTGCAGTAAGCCAGATTGCATAAGAGAGCCTGCCATGCAAGGGCTCCAAAGCTGCTTCCTTTGCTTAATAAATGGAGCCCTAAAAGTGCAAGTAAAAGCTGTTGTTTTTTATACCAAGTTGGTATCCTTACTGTGATTAAACACTACCAATGTGCTATACATACACATCGGCTCATTGTTCTTTGGTAACTTTGCACTCAAACCTGTTGTATGGCAGTTATGCATTTTGTGAGATGGTCACATTTTGGTAGTGCTGAGCCATTTTACAACCCTGTGCTACAGCAGTTTTTATTCGTTTGACACTCATTGCACTTATACAGTAATTTCAATATTTTTTCATAACTCCTCTTTTCAGCACGCAAATATTTATTTTGTAGAAATAGCATAATAAAGGAAAATGCTATCATATGAAATACAAAAAGCAGTGGATGAATTATTCCTTTAATATTTTAAACATACATTTTATGGTATCACATACAGAGGCCCATTTATAAAGCTCCGTATGGAGCTTGAAGTGCAGTGTTTCTGAAGACTCGCCAGAAACACAAGTCAGTCTGCTCTGATGAGGCGGACAGGAATCGCCGCAATTCACCCTGATCGAATACCATCGGGTTGATTGACACCTCCCTGCTGGCAGGCGATTGGCCGCGAGTCAGCAGGGGGCGACATTGCATCAGCAGCCCTTGTGAGCTGCTGGTGCAATGCTGAATACAGAGAGCGTATTGCTCTCCGCATTCAGCGAGGTCTTGCAGACCTGATCCGCACTGTTGGATCAGGTCCACAAGACCTTTAATAAATAGGCCCCTTAGTATCAGATCATCACCAAAAAAGCAATCAAATTAGCCAAAATTGAAAATGAAAAAATAATTGCAAAGGATTCTATGTCTAACCCTAAAAGGTTCTTTAAGTACATAAATAGCAAAAAATCTAAGAAGGACAATATACAGTAGGTACATTAAAATGTGTGGAGGGTTGCATGGTTAACAGTGACAGGGAGAAGGCTGAGGTACTAAACACGTTTTTTTTTCGTCATTATACACAAGAGAGGAACCAATGGACCATACTTTGGAACAAACTAGAACATGCCAGCCCATACCATTAACTGGGTTATGTATAGAGGATATCAGGAAAAAAACTGGATAATATTAAGGTGAATAAAACTCCAGGCCCAGATGAAATACACTGAAGGGTGTTAAGGGAATGAATTTAGCACTGTTATAGACAAACCTCTACTCTTATTTTCTCAAGACTCATTATCCTCAGGCATGGTACCCCAGGACTGGCGTAAAGCTGATGTGGTGCCACTCTTCAAAAAGGGAAGCAAGGATGATCCAGGAAGCTATAGACCAGTTAGTCTGACATCAATAGTGGGGAAGATATTTAAATAAATTATAAGGGATTATATTGATGAGCACAGATTATGAGTTCAAATCAGCATAGTTTTATGAGAAATAAATCATGTCAAAGTAATCTAATTAGATTCTATGAGGAAGTAAGTAAAAATATAGATAAAGGAGAATCAGTTAATGTGATATACTTAGATTTTGCAAAGGCATTTGATACAGTGCCACATGAGAGATTAATGCACAAAATTAAGAGACTGGGAATAGCTGAAAATGTTAGTTCATGGATAAATAACTGGATAAAAGATAGGGAGCAACGAGTAGTAGTGAATGGATCATACTCAGATTGGACAAGGTAATCAGTGGAGTCCCCCAGGGATCAGTACTTAGCCCTGTTCTTTTTAATATTTTTATAAATGACTTGGAGCAAGGATTAAATAGCGACATCTCTATTTTTGCAGATGATACTAAGTTAAGTAAGGTCATTAGATCAGAGCAGGATGAACTTTCGTTACAAAGGAATCTGCAAAAATTAGAAGCATGGGCAGGTAAATGGAAAATGAGATTTAATACGGGAAAATGCAAGGCTCTTCATTTTGGAAGTAAAAATAAGCAAGCATTGTATTATTTAAATGAGACAAGACTTAGCCAATCAGAGGAGGAAAGGGATTTGAAGTAGTAATAGATAACAAGCTAAAGATGGGTGCACAATGCAGGGCAGTGGCTACAAAGGCTAATAAGATACTAGCATGTATTAAAAGAGGCATTGATTCAAGGGAGTAAAGCATAATTCTGTCACTATATAAATCCCTGGTAAGACCTCACCTTGAGTATGGAGTGCAGTTCTGGGGACCAATCGCAAAAAAAGATATTGCAGAAGTAGAAAAAGTTCAGAGAAGGGCCGCAAAGCTAATAAGGGGAATGGAGAATTTAAGCTATGAGAAGAGGCTAGCCAAACTGGGTCTGTTTTCTTTAGAAAACAGGCGCTTGAGAGGTGACATGATTACTTTATATAAATATATTCAAGGCCCATATACAGAGATGACAGAAGCTCTGTTTATTCTAAGAAAATTGTTTGTGACAAGAGGTCACAATTTAAGGTTGGAGGAAAGGAGATTTAATCTCCTGCAACGGAAACATTTTTTCACTGGAAGAGCAATAAAATTGTGGAACTCACTACCAAAGGAGGTACTGAATGCCAATACCCTAGATACATTTAAAAATTATTTGGATACATTTCTGTCTAAAAACAAAATTCATTAATATGATTGCTAGTATTAAATGGGGTCACCTTTTAGTGGGATTATTTAATCTTAACTGGAGCTTTTTGTCAGTATTTTAGATTTGTATAGGTTGAACTCAATAGACTTTGGTCTTTTTTCAACCTCATCTACTATGTAAAACAGTGAAAATTAGGATTTTATTTGCACATTATTCAATAAAAATGTATAATTTAAAATCATAAGTTAAAATGCATTATTTTTGCCACTTTGCATGCTCTTGAAATGTATGCAGAAAATTAGTAAGTATAAAATATCTAACCATAAAAATATTAGATACTTTTTATATTTACACAAAATTACACAAGTATTCATGCTTCTTTCCATATCCAAACTCACTAAGCTTAGCAAAATATATAAAAAGCAAAACATATATAAACTAGTTGCACCAAAAAAATCATCCTAAATATAATTTCACAAAATAAATGCAATATATAGAATGTCACAAAATAAATATCCATCTACTTTTACACTCCCCCAGTTATCTCATTCAAGCTTTTTTTATTATTTCACTAAAACCTGGATCTTTTAGTGCTTACATCAACAACACAACAAAATTGATATGTGGGACCTCACTCTTTCAAATGAGGGCTCAATGATATATTAATATGGCGAGAAGGTTATAAAGCTCTCTGAAAAATTACCAGAACACCTAAAATAGAACCAACGCTTATTATAATAATTAACTGTCAGCTGGATGGACACAAGACGACTCTTTATGATGGCAACATAAGGGATAGCCCACCACTTCTATTGTTCCTTAGGCCTATGGTTCTGTCAGGTGATGATTATAGCAATGGAGATCAGGTAATTGCTACCTTGGGTACGTGACTCCTCATTTGAAAGGAGGGCACTTTGGTAGAGTATATTTTGAAATGCTTTACCAAAATAAAATGTTTAATTTAGTAAAGTGTCCTAAATATCTTGATCAAAGTTCTTAGCAAAGCAATGTAAAGTTGTCTTGGGTACAAAGTCCACATGTAGGGTAGTGCACAGTGTAACGTAAGCTTTTCTCTTGGCACATCTGTCCCCTAAGCCATCCTGTTACTTGGAAGGGGAAGCTCAGTATTTAATATCAATGTTTTCATTTCAATTGGCATGCATGGGGTCGAAAGTGCATGCACAATGGTTATGAACTATCCCTTGTAGACCGATACATATATCCATGCTGGAAATGTTGTTGCTCTCAGAGCAAAATTCATTGAATATCATTTTTAAACTGCATGTATTACAAATATTCTCTTTTGAACCTTAAGATCCCTTAAAAAAATGAGTTTGGTGTCTTGTCAGTTTTCATGGGTCATGTTTATATTTTCCTTCAAGAAAAAAAGATTAGACTTCTCATTCTTTTTAGTCTTGAAAGTAGCTGCTTTGTGATATAACATAGTTTTCTTTTTTATAATGGAAGTTAAAACATTTAAAATTGCATATTACTCAATAGTTTATTGGTCTGATGATTCAGTCACCTTAATCGTTACCATATATAGCTTTGGTTTGTTGGATATTGATTTGAAGAATGTACTAACATATTAGAAGCTGTACATACTGTAACAATCATGTATCCAACTTGCAGTAATTAAGGTTATAAAAAATGGACTATAGGACAGAGTATAATATTTGTGATGACTCAGATCTCCTATTTTATGGGGGGAAAAAGAAAAGAAAAAGAGAGAGAGAACAATGAGGGAATGGTAAAATAAATTGTAGACATTTCTTTTTTTGAAATTTTTTTTCTACATATTAGTAACTGAACAATAGCTTTGAAACAGAATAATAGCAGTGGATATTTCCTTATGTACACTTTGGGTTAGATTACAAGTGCTGCGGTAAAACATCGCTAGCGTTAGTCTTTTTTTACGCTTCTCGGGTTCTGCTCATAATACAAGTTGAAAAAAATCATTATTTTGCACTAGCGTTAGCCCGAAAAGCGCAAAAATCCTAAGTGGAGTGCATTTGTTCCCCTAATGAAATCAATGGAAAAAACCTAATGTCCTACTTGCGAATGAAATGAAAAAAAGTGGAAAAAAAACCCTGCCATAAGTCCCTAGCCTAATAACCCTTAATCCGCTTTCCACCCACATCACAATAAATAAATTATACTATTAACCCCTAAACTACCACCCCCCACATCAGAAAGTATCTAAATAAAGTATTAACCCCCAAACCGCCACCCGCAAAGTATCTAAATAAAGTCTTTACCCCTAAACTACCATCCCCCACAACACAAACCTATAAACTAACATCTAAACCCCCTAACCTAACACCCCCTAACAACCGACATTAAAATACCCCTAAATATACAAAAAAAAATCCTAACTACCAGAAAATGTAAAAAAACTTACCTGTAAAATGAAATGATAACCTAGGGGCCAAATTATCAAGCTCCGAATGGAGCTTGATGCCTCTGTTTCCGTGCGAGCCTTCAGGCTCGCCGGAAACAGCAGTTATGAAGCAGCGGTCTTAAGATCGCTGCTCCATAACTGGTCTGCTGCCTCTGAGGCTGCGGTCTGCAATTCACCTGATCCTATATGATCGGGCTGATTGACACCCCCTGCTAGCGGCAATTCTGCAGGGGTCGGCATTGCACAAGCGGTTCTGGTGAACTGCTTGTGCAATATTAAATACTGACACCGTATGCTGTCAGCATTCAGCGATGTCTGTCGGACATAATATGCTACAGCGTATCATGTCGGACAGACATTGATAAATTGTCCCCCTAATCTTAAAGGGATAGTAAATGTTCAGAATAATGTTATATATAATGTTATATACACAGTGCAGAATTATATAACATTATTTTAGCGGTAACTTCAAAAATTAAAAGTATTTGCAGATTTTGTAGTCTAAAGTTGGACTCCGCTCCAGGATCTACTGAGCGGGTCTTGGATATCCAAAGCGATTTGCGGGCTTACTGGCTAGTCACAGCACGCCTGGTCACGCTATTGGACTAAATGTAGCTCGATCCCGCTCTGGTCTAGTAGTTGGTACTCACCGATGATGATGGGCGGCGCTGCATCTTCATCTAGTGGGCGCTCCATCTTCATCCATCTTCATCGCAGGACCATCTTCTTCCATCTTCATCCCAGCGGTGGTCCATCTTATCTATTCTATCTTCATACTTGTGGCGGCGGCGGCGGCGGCGACGTCAGTGGTTCTCTTCAGACCTTATTTTTTTTATTTTTTATTTAGGCAGTAAATAAGCAATGCCCATCCCAATGCCCTTTTCAGGGCAATAATTAGTTTAGCATTTTTTTTGGGGGGGGGGGTTGGGGGGTGTAATGTTAGGGGGTTCGTTTTTTTTTTAACAAAAGAGCTGTTCGCTTTAGGGTATGCCCTATTAAAGGCCCTTTTAAGGTAGTTTTTTTATTTTTTGTAATATTAGGATTTTTTTTTCAGTAATTGCATGTTTTTTTTTTTTAAAGTTAATGGGACATGAAACCCAAAAATTTTCTTTCGTGATTTTGGTAGAACATACTATTTTAAACAACTTTACAATTTACTTCTATTATCCTTGTTGAAGGAGCAGCAATGCACTACTGGTTTCTAACTGAACACATGGCTGAGCCAATGACAGTTGGTTTATATATGCAGCCACCAATCGGCAGCTAGAACCTAGGTTCTTTGCTGCTCCTGAGCTTACCTAGATAAACCTTTCAGCAAAGGATAACAAGAAAAGGAAGCAAATTAAATAATATAAGTCAATTGGAAAGTTGTTTAAAGTTGCATGCTCTTTCTGAATCATGAAAGTTTTATGTCCCTTTAAGATTAGGTTTTTATATTTTACAGGTAAGTTTTTTTTATTTTAAGGGAGTTAGTTTTGTTTTCGTATATTTAGGGGTATTTTAATTTGGGTTGTTAGGGGGTGTTAGGTTAGGGGGTTTAGATGTTAGTTTATAGGTTTGCATTGTGGGGGGATGGCGGTTTAGGGGTTGCATTGTGGGGGATAGCGGTTTAGGGGTTAATAGTTTATTTAGATACTTTGCGATGTGGGGGGTGGTTGGGGGAATGGTGGATTAAGGGTTAATAGTATTATTTAGGGTTTGCGATGTGGGGGGATGGTGGTTTAGTGGTTAATAGTGTCGTTTATCGGTGTAAGTATACTTTGTGATGTATATTTGTTGTGTTTTGTGCAACTTTTTATTTTCAGAAACCAGTTTACCACAGCTCTTAGATCGTGGTAAGGATAGAAGCGGAAAAGTCGATTGTGCTAGCGCAATCGTGATTTTGCTGAACTTACAATATCAGAGGAAGTAAAATGCCTTGCAAAATCGTGATTGTGCTAGTGCAAAACCGTTTGCGACGCACTTGTAATTTAGCCCTTTACTTTATGAGAGAGAGAGACTTCTTTAGAAATGTATATGTACAGTATGTATCCCTATGTTAGTTTTTTTTTAAGGGTGTATTGTGTGGGTTTTATTTTTAGGTTAGGGTTTGGGCCTGCAAAAGAGCTAACTGCCCTTTTAAGGGCAATGTCTATCCAAATGCTTTTCAGGGATATGGGGAGCTTAGGTTTTTTTAGTTAGGTTTTTATTTGGGGGGTTGGTTGTGTGGGTGGTGGGTTTTACTGTTGAGGGGGTTGTTTGTATTTTTTTTTACAGGTAAAAGAGCTGATTACTTTGGGGCAATGCCCAGCAAAAGGTCTTTTTAAGGGCTATTGGTAGTTTAGTTTAGGCTAGGTTTTTTTTTTTTTTTGGGGGGGGGGCTTTTTTATTTTGATAGGGCTATTAGATTAGGTGTAATTAGTTTAAATATCTGTAATTTGTTTATTATTTTCTTTAATTTAGTGTTTATTTTTTTTTTTTACTTTAGCTAATTTATTTAATTGTATTTAATTTATTTAATTATTGTGTAGTGTTATTGTAACTTAGGTTAGGTTTTATTTTACAGATACTTTTGTATTTATTTTAGCTAGGTAGTTATTAAATAGTTAATAACTATTTAATAACTATTCTACCTAGTTAAAATAAATACAAACTTGCCTGTAAAATAAAAATAAACCCTAAGCTAGCTACAATATAACTATTAGTTATATTGTAGCTAGCTTAGGGCTTATTTTATAGGTAAGTATTTAGTTTTAAATAGGAATAATTTAGTTAATGATAGAAATTTTATTTATATTTATTGTAATTATATTTAAGTTAGGGGGTGTTAGGGTTAGGGTTAGACTTAGCTTTAGGGCTTAATACATTTAGTATAGTGGCGGCGACGTTGGGGGCAGCAGATTAGGGGTTAATAAGTGTAGGTAGTTGGCGGCAATGTTAGGGACGGCAGATTAGGGGTTAATAATATTTAACTAATGTTTACGAGGCGGGAGTGCGGCGTTTTAGGGGTTAATATGTTTATTATAGTGGCGGCGACGTTGGGGGCGGCAGATTAGGGGTTAATAAGTGTAGGTAGGTGGCAACGACATTGGGGCGGTAGATTAGGGGTTAATAAATATAATGTAGGTGTCGGCGATGTTGGGGGCAGCAGATTAGAGGTTCATAAATATAATGTAGGTGGCGGCGGTGTCCGGAGCGGCAGATTAGGGGTTAATAATTTTATTATAGTGTTTGCGATGCGGGAGGGCCTTGGTTTAGGGGTTAATAGGTAGCTTATTGGTGTTAGTGTACTTTTTAGCACTTTAGTTATGAGTTTTATGTTACTGTGTTGTACCATAAAACTCCTAACTACTGACTTTTAAATGCGTTAGGACTCTTGACGGGGTAGGGTGTACCGCTCACTTTTCGGCCTCCCAGGACAGACTCATAATACCGGTGCTATGGAAGTCCCATAGAAAAAAGAATTTACAAAGTTTACGTAAGTTGTTTTGTGGTAAGGCCAAACCTTCAAGACTCGTAATACCAGTGGGTGTAAAAAACAGCGTTAGGACCTCTTAAAGCTGCTTTTTTACCTTAATGCACAACTCGTAATCTAGCCGAGGGTTTTTACCACAAAGAGAAACCAAAGACAATACAGTCAAAGCATTACATTTACTCCATTACTCTCATCAACAAAAATCCCCAACTCTTTTCATTTCAACGGATGCCAAGAAGGCGTTTGATCGGTTAGATTGGACATTTCTGACATGCACCCTTCACAAATTTGGTCTACCCAAAGAATTCATATCTAAAATCACCGCCCTATACACCATTTACTCTGCTAAAATTAAGGTAAATGGCTTACTGTCTGATCCCTTCCCAATTCGAAATGGTACTCGACAGGGTTGCCCTCTTTCACCCTTACTATTTGTTCTTTCAATAGAGGTCCTCGCCACCATTTTATGCTCATCAACATTAATAGAAGGCATTAAAATTAAAACCTCAGAATATAAATTGGCCCTGTTTGCCGATAACCTTCTCATGATGCTTACAAACCCTGTGGGATCCCTTACAGCCGCTCACACAATACTCAGAAACTATGGCACGATGTCCAATTTTTCTATCAATTTTGAGAAATCAGATCTTCTCCCAGTTAACATCATGCCAAAAGATCTAACATCCCTCATAGCACCCTTTAGGTTGAGAATCCAATCCCTTAAATATCTAGACATACACCTATCGCGAAACCACACAGATTTAATCAGACTAAATAACAACACCTTAACCTCGAATATATCCTTGAATACTACAAACTGGCCTCCTAAGTCTATCTCCTGGCTTGGCAGAATCAGAGCAGCCAAAATGACACTACTCCCAAAGATCTTGTATGTCCTACAGACCGCTCCCAAAATCTATGATTCCAAAACTACAATCAATTATCAATGACTATGTATGGAAAACTAAACCTCCTAGACTTGCCAAATCAACCCTATATAGGAATCTTATCCTAGGGGGTTTGGGGGTCCCTAACATACAGGAATATAGGAACGCTATATTCCTTTCCAGAATTATAGACTGGTGCTCTTTTGAAGGGCACCATCATAAAGAATGGGTCAAGCTCGAACATGAACTCTCAGACTATACTCAGCTGGGGGCTTCCTGCTGGATTGATAAAAGCCAAACCAAAGTTACGAATCTTAACAATCCTATCATTTCAGAAACGTATAACACTTGGCTAGAAATAGTCAGGACACACCCTAACCTGACCACAATACCTTCCCCACTAACAGCTACATTACACAATTATAGTTTCTCCCCAGGCTTAGCGTTTGCACTCACGGGCACCAGGGACATCCAGCTCCCTGTTTATATCTTGGTAGAACATGGCAGACTACTACACAGACAGTCTATTGAACTACTAGGAGATGGATTTTCTAAGATGTGGTTTCGATACTTCCAACTTAGCCACTACTTTCAAACGACACATAAACATCACTTGACTAGACAACGCACACAATTTGAAGTTATGTGTAGCTCATTCTCACCCAACCTCCACACAATCATGCGAATCTACAAGCTGCTCACCACCGAACGAATACGATTTGCCAACCTTTACAAAAGCGTGGGACAGAGATTTACCATTTCTGATCCCAACTGCTGAATGGCACTCCATCTTTACAGCTATAAAAAAATCAGCACATTCAGCAAAACACATAGAAACCAACACTAAATTACTAACCAGGTGGTATCTTACACCACAGAGACTCAAACACCTATTTCCCAACTCCTCTAACAGTTGTTGGAGACAGTGCCAGGATGAAGGCACCCTGTTCCACATTTGGTGGGCATGCCCTAAAATCCAAACATTTTGGACATCGATAAAATCATACATGCAGGACACCATTGGCACTTTGTTACCCCTAGACCCAATCATATTTTTGTTCCACAAATACCCCAGACTAGGCTCAAAAATACATGTCAAATTACTACAAATCATGATTAATAGTGCGCATCAACTAATTCCGAGATTGTGAAAAAATGAGTCAATCCCTACCCTACAGATGTGGATCCAGGAAACACAGCTTAACTTTAAACTAGAGAGATATCATTATCTTTTATTAAACAAGTTAGACACCCACGCTGAAAAAATGTTCCTCTGGGACACTAGATCCACACAAAGGTCTTAACCCCCCCCCCTCCTCTCCCCTTTATATAATATTTTACTACATATAAGATACAAGAGGCGACACTCAACCTCTACTTATTGAGACAACCAACATTGTCGACCTCCCAAGGCCATTACACCCTAAAACTAGATGTTAGCACCAGATAACGCCACACATTGTAACCAGACTTCTTGTTAATGGGCCATAATACCCAAATGTTTAAACACTTGAAAGTGATGCAGCATAGCTGTAAAAAGCTGACTAGAAAATATCTCCTGAACATCTCTATGTAAAAAAGAAAGATATTTTACCTCAAAAGTTCCTCAGTAGCCACCTCCCATTGTAAAGGATTTCTAAGCCGCATTTTAGTGTGTCTGTCCTAGGACAGCTTAGGGGATGAGCCTCGTGAACTCTCATATTATTTCACCAATCAGGTAAAGGAAGCTTACTATGAAATCTCATGAGAGTTAAGTCAAATCTCAGTAAGAGTTCATGACCTCAGCACCGCTGATGCTGATTGGCTGCTGTTCATTTCTTCATTTTTTTATTTATTTTTACCTGCAGCTGGGAGCAGGTGAAGTATAACTTTTTACACAGAACTTTTTACACAGAACTTACTCTGCTGAGCTGAGGAGATTGTGAGGTAAAATATCTTCCCTTTTTTACATAGAGATGTTCAGATGATATTTTCCTGTCAGCTTTTTACAGTTATACTGCATCAGTTTCAAGTGATTTAGCATATGAGTATTATGTCCCTTTAAGCTAAAACCAGGTACGCACATTTGAATTTTGATGAAAAGCATGGAACTGTAATTATTTATTGTTTATTGTTATTAGATTTGTTTGTTATAAAAGAAAGATTTTTTGGAAATCGATATTCAAGTTTTTAGAGGACTTTAAATGTTTAACTGGTCAATGGAGCCACGACTACAGCACACCATTAAACTTTCATACAGACTTTTTTTTATGTGCTGTAAATGGACTTCACTTCCCTAATGGGAATATTTATTGTGTTCTCAATTCTGCCATGGCTTATTCCATTTTCTTTTTTTCTCTTCTTTATCACATGTATGTTATAAGCTGAAATAAACAATCTTTTTTAAAAAAAAAATAAATACAAAAAAAATGGGGGAAACAACTTGGCCTCCTCATCCAATAAAGCAATGGTTTTCTGTTTGCCTTCTTTGAGGCAGCCAGACTAGAGGTGTCCTAAATTATTGCACTATTGTTCTGCTTTGTCTAATGAGGTGGAGCAGCTGAGGTAAGAGCCGAAGGGGACAAAGGTAAGGTATGGGGACCGAATTATCAAGCTGCGAATGCAGCAGTTTCCGCGGAGCTGTCAGGCTTGCCAGAAACATAAGTTAAGTAGCAGCGGTCTTAAGATGGCGGCGGCGGACAGCAATCATACCGATTCAATCGGGATGATTGACACCCTCTGTTAGAGGCTTATTGGCCGCAAATCTTCAGGGGGCAGCATTGCACAAGCATTTCACTAGAAATGCTTGTGCAATGTTAAATGCCATCAGAGTATGCTGTTGGCATTTAGCGATGTCGAGCGGATATTGGGAGAGATTATATATGCGCGTTGCCCGCAAAAGCTGGCGACGCCGGTGTTTAGTCTACTTTTGCTATCACATATACAGTGCCGAATATAAATGCGGTGTGTATATTTCAACCATCGCCCGCTAATTTTACTCCCATAAGCTAACATAGAACCGCATCGCAAGTTGGTATCACATATTCAGCGGAAGGACTTACGTGGCGAAAATGGAGACATTTTACTCAATTTTCACATCGCCACACATAGGCAGGCGAAGGAAGCCTGAAAATGTGAGCACCGTAAGGATGAGAGCTAAATCCTATTGGCTTATTGGAACAGCCAATAGGATTTTAGCAGCTATATTCCTATTGGCTGATTGGAACAGCCAATAGGATTTTAGCAGCTCGAATCCTATTGGCTGATTGAAATCTTTCAGCCAATAGTAATGCAAGGGACGCCATCTTGGATGACGTCACTTGCATTGAAGTTCCAGTTTATGGCGGCGACAGTATGAAAATGATGCTCCGCGCCAGATGTCTTCAGGATGGACCCGCTCCGCGCAGGATGGATGAAGATAGAAGATGCCGTCTGGATAAAGACTTCTTGCCGCCTGGATGAGGACTTTGCCAGGTGGATGAAGATGGAAGAGGACACCTGGATGAAGACTTCTTGCCGCATGGATGATGACTTCGCCGGTGGGATGGATCCTTCAAGCGGGACTTCAAGAACTGTAAGTGGATCGTCGGGGGATAGTGTTAGGTTTTTTTTAAGGTTTTTTTGGGGTGGGTTTTATTTCTAGTTTAGGGTCTGGGCATGTAAAAGAGCTAAATGCCCTTTTAAGGGCAATGCCCATACAAGTGCCCTTTTCAGGGCAATAGGGAACTTGTATTGGTTGTGGGGGTGGTGGGTTTTACTGTTGGGGGGGTGTTTGTATTTTTTTTACAGATAAAAGAGCTGATATCTTTGGGGCAATGCCCCACAAAAGGCCCTTTTAATGGCCATTGGTAGTGTAATTCTTTTTTATTTTTGATAATTTGTTTCTTATTTTTCGTAATTTAGTGTTTTTTTTTTGTAATTTAGTTTTTTTTATAATTAGATACTTTTTGTAATTTTTAGAGTAGTGTTAGGATTTTTTAAATGTGTAGTTTAATTTAATTTAATTGACAGTTAGTTTAATTGTAGTTTAATAATATCTTAGTTTAATTGTTAGTTTAAAATTAATTAATTTAATTTGACAGGTAGGTTTTAATTTAATTTAAGATAGGGAAATTGTAATTTTAATATAAAGTTAGGGGGGGCGTTAGGTTTAGGTGTTAATTTATTTTAGTATATTTCGTTGTGCAGGGTTTTCGGTTTAGGGGTTAATAGTTTATTTTAGTATATTTTGTTGTGGGGCTTTCGGTTTAGGGGTTAATAGTTTATTTAAGTATATTTTCTTTCGGGGGCTTTCGGTTTAGAGGTTAAAAGTTTATTTAAGTATATTTCGTTGTGGGGGCTTGCGGTTTAGGGGTTAATAGGTTTATTATAGCAGCAGTGTTGGTGGACAGCAGATTAGGGGTTAATTATATTTAAATAGTCTGCAACAAGAAGAAAGAACCTCCCAAAAGACTGCACGTATAGCACTCTGTGTCTGGACTTGTAATTGAGAATTTGGGAAAATTAAAACATAACTTTTAATAAAGATTTTAAAATGAGGACTCAAGTTAAAAACAACCAAAGAACTGAAGGCCTCATTCCAACGTCTGAAATTAACCTTTGATATGTCTAAGGTAATTACAGGAAAGTGCACAGGCGGTGTTGCTTCACCATAGACCACCAGAGTTAGATCCTGTATTATAGTTAAATAACTGATGAATGAGGATCTATACCTTTACATCAGATGTAGGGTATGTGTATGTCTACTAAAGGCAATAAAGTAGTCTAAGAGTATCACATTCTAACATACTTCTCAACTGTACATATTGTGTCAGTAATGTTGTAATATAACAAGTATGGAGAATAGAGATCTTCTATTGGTCAAGTATTAGTACTGTAATTTGCCTTAATTTGGAAGAGTATTACACAGTGTTTTTGGGTATTATCACTGTGAATTCATAGTTAATTTACTATTTACACTAGTTTTTGTAATCACAAAAACTGGTATATTAATCGTATTCAATGATATTATAGTTGTGTTTTCAAATAGTATACTCTCTAAGCTTATAATTTATCATTTGTGAAGGGTCAGAGATCATAATCTTATTTGATATTATGTTTAGTACTTAGTGTGGCACTAGTAACATGTGATATTAAATAGGTTTTAACATATGAAGTGCTTGTAGAATTATGGTATCAGTTTATTTATGCAAATAGTGTCATTGTTATATTGTGCTTATACTTGTGGACCGAATATTGTAGATTTAAGATTATCTGTATGAGGGGTATCAACCCGTAGTGGTCCACTATCCAGTTTTAAATGCAGTATAAACCAAATTGAATGTTTGCTGCTAAACGTATATCTTAGTTACAATATTTCTCTGATTAGTCTAGTAATATCAATGCTGAGGTTTGAATACGTGTGTCACAACACCTATAAAAATGCTTTATTAGGATATCCCTGAATATGGTTTATAAGTAACCAGTTTGTGATATTAGACTCCCCCAGTAAGAATATGCTGTAGGATTCCTTGTGTATTGCCTGCTCTAACTATTAAGGCAGGATTGCTACAATATTGAATGGTTTAAAGTGTAGTTGATTAATTAAATGGATACAAGCGAGTGAGTTCACAAGGGTAAAATACATAAGTAAAACTGCACCATGCAAATGTGGATAAATGTGGCAGTTAGTTCACTATGATTTAACTATAGTGTTCTACCGGTGTATATCCGGTCCACAATTGCAGCAGGAGAGTTACTGTTAGTTTATTTAATTTGATAATCTGATGGGCTATGGTAGCGTGTTAAGTCAATATAGTAAGAATAGTCAAATTTCTATTTCACGATTATATAAATTAATTCCCGTCTGTGCAGGCCAACAGTTCTCAGTTAAATAAAAATATATAAAGCTCCCCTAAGCTCTATAACCCCCTGATGCGTTTCGCCCGTATAGGGCTTTTTCAAAGGCGGCAAGCCGCCGGATGTTTGGGAATAAATACGGACTGAGAGCCCGGTCCCAATTGTGTCTCTGATCTGATTGGATGGTCTAACTGTCAATCATAGGTTATTCCGCCAACCACTAGATCTCTTGATTGTGATAGCCATTTGAACTGGGCAATAAAAAGTATATGATTCTACAAAACAAATACACGACACATTTAAGATAGTTTCCTCAGAGTTATGTTAGATAGTAAAAGCAGAAACAGTGAGATTATATTTAGCATCTAATGAGTTGTTTATGATGTGATGTTTTATGAATTCTTCCTGTATCTGATTTTGTATTCTTCAATAGGTCCATTCTATGAAATTATTCGTTCATGTTCATGAGTTTATTGATTCTTGAAATCCAGTCTTATATTTATAAATTAGATGTTTATTATTCATATGATAGTAAAATTTGATGGTCAAATTTCGTAAAAAATTGTCCATTTTGTTCTCTGCATATACTTATAAGTTATTATTTTACTCATAATGTAATATATTGTATAGTATCATTGTACAGATCACCATTAAGGTATCTTATTGTGTGCCGTTTTATTCAACAACATAGCCTATGTTATACATATTTTATATGATTATTGTTATGTGGATCCCCTGTGTCTACGGTTGATATTGATATTAACGATTAAAGGAGTATGTATTTCTATTAATATGATGGTGATTAATATGTATATTGTTAATTTTTAAGAATTTGTGAATATTTGTTAATATATTCGGATTTTTTTGTGGTTGCTTTCCATTTGTTTAACTAGTAGTTATCTATGTGATACTATAAGTTGAGATCACATATGATAAATATTATGAATTAAAATGATTTACCTAAGTTGTAGTGAGTGATTGTGCATGTCAACTTAAGTGTGAAAGTGTTTGTCATTTGTAATTTGAAGGTAGTAAAGGGTATAGTGGATCCCAGTGAGAACTTCTCATTGGGATAACTTAGTGAAACATATGGGGGCCCATTTATCAAAGGGCTTGCGGACCTGATCCGACAGTGCGGATCAGGTCCGCAAGACCTCGCTAAATGCGGAGAGCAATACGCTCTCCGCATTTAACATTGCACCAGCAGCTCACAAGAGCTGCTGGTGCAACGCCGCCCCCTGCTGACTCACGGCCAATTGGCCGCCAGCAGGGAGCTGTCAATCAACCTGATCGTATTCGATCGGGTTGATTTCCGGCGATTCCTGTCCGCCTGCTCAGAGCAGGCGGACAGGGTTATGGAGCAGCGGTCTTTAGACCGCTGCTTCATAAGTTGTGTTTCTGGCGAGTCTGAAGACTCGCCAGAAACACGGCCCTTCAAGCTCCGTACGGAGCTTGATAAATGGGCCTGATAATGTCAGTGATGATCCGGAAGATTATTTGTGGCCTTCATATGCCATCTTCCGGATAATATTAGTGTGTGTAATGATCAACGTAGGTGAACAAAAGAAAATATGTATTATACTTAGATATGTGTGTAAAATATTATTGTAATAAAGTGAAAAAATTCCTTAAAGCAAGTGACATCTTGGTAGTGAACATAAATAACAAAGGGCATGTGACTACTGGGGGGAAGAAACAAGTGTATAACAACCAAAATTGGGTGCTTGAAGTGAAGTGAACGTTTATTCGTGTGTGTTGGTTTCACCATTTATAATTTTGAAGAAACTACAAGGTTCTTTCTAATGAAATATTAAAAGTGTACTAATAATGTATTGAATTATTCGAAGTGTACTAATAATGTATAATTTTTTCATATATGTCTCTATATTCAGTTAAAATGTTTCTTGGGATTTGCTTTGATAATCTAGATTTAAAGATGCACATAGAAATTGTTGTTTTCATTCATTCCAAATGGTTGAACAGTATTTAGAAGGTAGATCCATCTACTTTCCTTCTTTAATAATGCTGTTTCAAGATTTCCTCCTCTAATGCCTAGTCTTATTTTCTCTATACCTAGGCATTGTAGTTCTTCAGCATTTGCTTTGTGATACTGTAGGAAATGATATGCGACACTAAGGTTTTATCATCTTTTTTTATCCTTTTCAGTGTTTCTTATGTTACGTAAGTGTTCCATTATTCTTACTCTTAATTTTCGTGTCATCATTCCTACGTAAAATTTCTCACATTTGCATTTGAGCGCGTATATTTCGCCCTCTGTTTGACAACTGATATAGTCTTTAATTGCATGTTTGGTTTTGAATCGATCAATTACATGATCAGATTTGGTCATGTGCTTACAGGTACTACAGTTGCCACATTTATGTGATCCTGGTGCTAATGCTGTTTTAGTTTTGTGTCTCTGTAGGTGGCTACTCGTAATCATATCTTTGATGTTGCGTGTTCGTTTGTAAGAAATGGAGGGTCTTGTTCCTATGATATCTTTTAAAGTTGGGTCAGATCTCAGAATGTGCCAATGTTTACTCAAAATTTCATTTACAATTTTACTTTGAGAATATGTGGTTATTAGTCTTGGAACATTACTGATAGGTCTGAATTTCTTCTTTAGAAGTTCTTGTCTGTTAGTTTCTTGTGCTCTATATTTAGCTTTCTTGATGGTTCTTTTGCTGTATCCTCTCTCCAATAGTCTGGTCTCCAGTTCTTGAGCACGTATTTGAAAGGTTTGTAGATCTGAACAGTTTCTCCTGATTCTCAGGAATTCCCCTGTTGGTAGAATTTTCATGGTATTGCCAGCATGTGCACTACTGTTGTGGAGTAGACTATTAGTTGCTGTTACCTTTCTGAAAAGATCTGTCTTTATATTTCCTTCAGTATCTTTTAGTATTGTTAAATCTAGAAAGTTAATGCGGTGTTGGTCTGCTTCATGAGTTAATTTTATATTCACATTATTGTTGTTTAATAGTGTAATGAACTCTTGTAATTCTCCATAGGAGCCTTCCCAGATGAAGAAGATATCGTCTATGTACCGAAGCCACATAGGGATTTTATCTGTGTAGTTTTTATTTTTCTACGTAAATACTTGTTCTGCCTCCCACCAGCCAAGAAAGAAGTTAGCATACGTGGGTGCGCATGCTGTCCCTATGGCAGTACCCCTTGTTTGGAGGTAATATTTGTTATAAAAGATGAAGTAATTATATTGGAGGATAAATTTTAGGAGTTGGATTATAAAATCATCATGTTGTTTATCTTCTTCCGATTTTTGATCAAGGAAGTACTGAACAGCATTTATTCCATCCACATGGTTAATTGAAGTATATAAAGACTCCACATCAGTTGTTACTAACCAGGTTTCTTTGTCAGTATGTATATCATTAAGTCTCTGAAGAACCTCCACTGTATCCTGTCAAGCTCTTGGACAAATCTTCTCAATCTGTAATCTAGATATTTACTGGCCTGTTCGGTTAAACATCCGATCACAGAGACTATCGGTCTGCCCGGGGGGGGGTTGTTTGTTCTTATGAACCTTCGGAATGAGATAAAATGTTGGTGTAATTGGATGATCTCTTTGTAGAAATTTAATTTCTTTTGCAGTCAGGATGTGGTTGTGATTGGCTTCATTTATCATGTGATTATAAATTTTGAGATAACCTGCAGTAGGGTTGTTTAGAAATCTCATATAACAGTTTTTATCTGTTAATTGTTTATTCGCTTCCTTTAGGTACATCTCAAGGGGCCAAATTACGATGTTGCCACCCTTATATGCATTTCTGATTACCACTTCATCCCATGTATTCATGTCCTTCAGTGCTTGTCTTTCCTTATATGTTAAGTTTGGAGTTGTTGGTAGAGGGTGTATAGCTGAGATTTCTGTTCAGACCATCTGGTTAAATACCTCTATTTGGGGGCAGTGTATTTTCTTAGGTACATATGTTGATTTAGTATGAACTAAATCCCTCCATTTGCCATGTTCTATACGATCTGAGTCTCCCAGTAGACTGTCCAGATCTTGAATGGTTTCAAGCTCTTCTTCATTCCAACCCCACTCTATGGTAGGTTCTGTAAATTGTTTTTTCAGATATAGTTTTCTGATGAAAAGTTGTATATCTTTAATCGTTTCATATTTGTCTATCCCTGTGGAAGGACAAAAAGATAGGCCTTTTAATAATAATGCAACATGTTCCTTGGATAAATTAAGTTTGGAAAGATTAATAACTCTTAATGATTGTTCCGCAGTCGGGAGAAGGGACTCGGGGCCCAGGGTTGGTGTCTCCAATTCCTCTGATTGCTGTTTGTGTTGCGTCCACGTCCCCGTGTAGGTCTTTTGTTTTGCCCTCCCTCCTCTCCTGGTGTGTCTGTATTTTCGCCCTGTTCTAAAAAATCCTTTCTTCCTGTAATTACCTTAGACATATAAAAGGCTAATTTCAGACGTTGGAATGAGGCATTCAGTTCTTAGGTTGTTTTTAACTTGAGTCCTCATTTTAAAATCTTTATTAAAAGTTATGTTTTAATTTTCCCAATTTCTCAATTACAAGTCCAGGCACAGAGTGCTATACGTGCAGTCTTTTGGAAGGATCTTTCTTCTTGTCGCAGACTATATTACATACTGCACAGCACTAAATTAATCACTGAGACATGAACATGGCAGTGGTGCCACTGTATTTGTGTTGTGGTTATATTTAAATAGTGTTTGCGATGTGGGAGGGCGGTGGTTTAGGGGTTAATAGGTTTATTATAGTGGCGACGATGTTGGGGAGCGGAGGAATAGGGGTTAATACATTTTAATAGTGGCTGCGATGTCCGGAGGAGCAGATTAGGGGTTAAAAACTTTATTATAGTGTTTGCAATGTGGGAGGGCCTCGGTTTAGAGGTTAATAGGTAGTTTATGGGTGTTAGTGTACTTTTTAACACTTAAGTTATGAGTTATATGGTACAGCTTTGTAACGTAAAATTCATAACTACTGACTATAGATGGTGGTATGGATCTTGTGGTTATATGGGAGTTATGCGCTATGGGAGTCCCATTGAAAAATGACTTTTTTAAAAGTGAGGTACTGACGTTGCGTGACTGGCTAAAAGGTGTGCGGTACAACCATACCGACAAGATTTGTAATAGCAGCGTTGGGAAAAGGCAGCGTTATGGGCCATAACGCTGCTTTTTCACTCATAACACCAAACTCGTAATCTAGCTGAAAGTATATTAACCCCTAATCTGCCGTACCCCCACAACGCAATAAACCTAATAAATCTATTTACTCCTAAACCGCCAACCCCTCACAATGCAAAAAACTAATTCAATTACTTTGCCCCCTAACCTAACACCCCCTAAATTAACCCCTATTACCTAAAATTAAAAAATACTAAATTACAATTAAAATAAAAAAACCTAACATTACACAAAATAATAAACCAAATTATCAAAAATAAAAAAATTAAACTTAATCTCTTAAAATTAAAAAAGCCCCCCCAAAATAACCCCCCCCCAATCTAATACTAAAGTACCAATAGCCCTTAAAAGGGCCTTTTGTAGGGCATTGCCCTAAGTTAAACAGCTCTTTTACCTTTAAAAAATACTAATTCCCACTAATAGTAAATATGGCGTAGCTTGCATTCCTATTGGCTGATTCAAATCAGCCAATAGGAATGCAAGGTACACCATAATTAAACGCGTAACTTGCATTCAATATTCAGTGTACGGGCGGTGATCATACGAAGAGGATCCTCCATGCTCCATGGCTCCGTGGTCGCCGGTCTTCAGTTCTGCGGTCACCGGTCTTCAGTTCCGCGGTACTGGATGAAGATAGAAGAGATCGACGCGATGGAAGTAGATGTCACCGCTTGGAAGAAGACTTCACCGCCGGACTTCAGGAACCGTGAGTACCTATCTGGGGGTTAGACTTAGACCCTTTTAAGGGCAGTAAAATAGCTGAATGCCCTTTTAAGAGCAATGCCCATATAAATGCCCCTTTAGGGGCAATGGGTAGTTTAGTTTTTTTAGTGTTAGTTTTTTTTTATTTTGGGGGGGTTTGGTGGGTGGGGGGGCCACTGTTAGGGAGAATTAGTATTTTTTAAAGGTAAAAGAGCTGTTTAACTTAGGGCAATGCCCTACAAAAAGCCCTTTTAAGGGCTATTGGTAGTTTTGTATTAGATTAGGGGATGTTTTTATTTTGGGGGGACTTTTTTATTTTATAGGGATTAGGTTTAATTTTTTTATTTTTGATAATTTGGTTTATTATTTTCTGTAATGTTAGACTTTTTTTATTTTTTGTAATTTTAGATTAATTTATACTTTGTTTTTTTATTTTTAAAGTAATGTTAGTTTTTTTATTTTAATTGTAATTTAGTAATTTTTATTTTTATGTAATAGGGGTTAATTTAGGGGGTGTTAGGTAAGGGGGCTTAGTAATTTAATTAGTTATTTGTGTTGTTGAGGGATGGCGGTTTAGGAGTTAATAGATTAATTAGGTTTATTGAGCTGTGGGGGTTTGGCGGTTTAGGGGTTAATAAGTTAACTAGTTTGTGATGTGGGGGTTTGGCGGTTTAGGGGTTAATACATTTATTAGGTAGTTTGCGATGATGGGATTGGCGGCTTTAGGGGTTAATACATTTATTAGGTAGATCGCAATGTAAGTGAATGGTGGATTAGGGGTTAATACTTTTATTATTAGTTGCGATGTGGGGGGATTGCAGATATAGAGTATTTTACATGTCGGGTTTATTTTTGGGAGGCGGGCTATACTTTTACGGGAGATCTAATATTTTTTTTTCTTAGGAGCCGGTAGTTTCTAAAGTCCCGTAAGTCACTGGCGACTCCAGAAAATGTGTATTTACGCACATTTCTGGACATCGCTAGTTTATCCTACTTACAGCACTTTATGAACTGCCGGCGGGGTTTATGTAATTCCCCGATGTGCAAGGTGAAATTACGGGCGGCGCGGGTTTCAGCAGTTGTGCTGAAGCCTGCGCTGCATATGTAATCTCGCCCATGGTTTGCTACAGCGGATCATGTCTTCCTGACACTTGATAAAACGGCCCCATGGTGTCTACTCTCTTCTGTTAAACATTGCTCTGTAGTAAGGCAGCAAACATGTTAACTCATTAGTATCTGTGTTGTAACCAAGAGTTAAAATAACTTATTTGTGTTCTTTTTTCAGGCCCCAGGGTCAAATAAATGGTCTGTGTGTTACTGGCAGCCAAGCACTTAAATTAATGGTCTGTGGTTATCTGGTAGCCAAAGGGTTATACCCATGGCATTCATGTTCTTGAAACCAAAAGGTTAATTCACTTACAGCACTGTGTTACTGGCAGCCAAGGGATTAAGTTAGTGATATGTATGTTACTGGTAATTAAGGGATTCAATTCATGCTTTTGGGGGTGCGGAGCCAGCAGCGAGCATGGATGGTTGCTCCCATTCTAAATATGCTAAAATCAGCGTAAATCAAACTCTCAATATGAAGTCAGTCTTCTTTTAATAGGGGATTGCATGATTAACCCATTCTCAGCACTTGGAGATTGCTAACCAGTGCCGTGAAGACACTAGATTCACACAGAAACTGAAGATCTGCCCAAAAATGGATGGCAAACATCTTGTCACCCTCGTGGGTTTACAACAGAAATGGAAAACGCTCATCAGCTATTAATTGAGCTTAGCAAACTTCTAACGTCTCACCAATTCATTTTACTGCAGAGTTAAATAAAGCAATTGGCTATGCAGATAACAGCAGGACCCAGACTACTGCTTACTTAAACCCAGTAGATGAGAACATTATTATGTAATTATCATTATTATGCTTTGGGGCCCCAGCGTCCACCGCTCACCCCTGATACAGTAATTACTGAGGACTCATTTCACCATGAGGCGGATGGGACTACCAACGAGCTCTTGGTTCTGAGTGCTTTTGCTAGGACCTCATCCGGAGCTCACAGGGAAATCCAAGAAGGAGGTGGAGATTGGGATCCTCGGGTGCTCTCGGATTCGGAATGGGTAAATGTGGAGGACATTTACCATCTGCTGAGTGATTATGGAGTCTCACACACAGGCCTGGGAGGAAGAGCAACTAATCCGGAGCAAACAGGGACAGCTCTGGAGCGATCCTTTCTTTTGCTGAAGCAACTTTATCTGCCCTACGCAGCCATATAAAAGACCACTGAAACAAGCAGTACAAAGCTGGTTCCTATAGAAGTGGTAGACGGAGGCTGGCAGCAACTATTTCATGCATACACGGACTCAAATTGTGGAGAGAGGGAATAGGGTGAGACGGACGGTCCTTTTCCTAAGCGCCTATAATTTTTCCAAAAATTGAGACCTTTTTTTATACCGCTTACTATTTGAAACTTTTAAAGAGGTTCTTGCGGTCTGATTTTTTTAAGATCCTAATCTATATACACATTGAATACAGCTTACCAAGCTACATATTGGTTTTTCTATTCTAGGTCACTATATCAACCTACGTAAGCTTATTGAAGTTTCTCTGTTATCTGTCTAGCACTGGCTGCTGTAGTGCATCATTTGCATATTTATATTCAATTTAGACCAGCTCTCACAGTAATTTCCTACGTTTAGGTGGCTTGTTGTCCCCCTAGCAATTTAGATTATACTCTGCATAGCCATATTTTTTTTATGTGTTTTAGTTTACGTTACAATCTTATAATACTATCTGATACACATACATACATGTAAAGCTGGATCTAGATATTTATTTATTCTCTACAGGAGATATAAAGATGGTTACCACATGTTGTTTTTCATATATGTAAACTGAACTCTAACAATGTATATATGTAACTCATAACAGTCTGGTCCCTGGCTTTCTGTGGAGGCTTTACTAGGTTTTGATTACATGTTATGTTACTCTTTGAGCTGGTTAAACGTCTTTAATCAAATGTGTTAAACGCCTATATATCGAGATGTGGAAATTATGATTTACATATACCAGTTATCATTACGGCAGGTTCAGCTATTTAGTTAGTTCTGATGTCGCTTTTGGTGTGACCCATAAATGCTTTATATGGGTCCTCTAGTCTATATAAATAGGAGGTCAAACTGTTCCCATAAACCCAATTTGTATATAACTATAATAATACCTGATATAATCTACTTAGGTGTAATCTTTATTTTATTTTCTTAACTGAGTTAGGGAGGCTAATAACAATACCTTTATATCTGCAAATTATCCACCTAATGTAAAAGGGCTACCAGTGGCCGAGGTAAAGCTCTGTACACTGTTCTGCTCAACTGTATATAGTGTATATGGTGTTTGTTTCCCCTAAATTCAAAGCATAGCTAATTTCTATTTATTCCTATAACCCCTATAACAATCTATACAAACTGTGTGGCTATGGTATCAAGGTACTTATGTTGCTCCAATAATAATCTCTATTTTTAGATATTCCCCCCCCCACACCCATCAACACACCCTGGCATCTATAATTATGCTCAGAGTGTTTTAGCGCGGTTTCCCTAGATAAATACTGCAAATGTAATCATATTTCATTATATAACCGATATATAACCTGTGAGTAGTCTTTCACATATTTCTTCAACCTAAATTAATAATTCCCTCTACCACAAGATGAGCACCCTCTGGAATATCTCACTGCTTGTTTGTGTGTTTCAACACAAGTTCATAGAAAAGTGTAGACAATTAGAAAGCTTATAACCTAGTGATTAATGATTGATTTGTTAATCCATTAAATTTATAGAATCTATAATCTTTATGGCAGATGAGAATTAATTTAGAATATTATAAAGCATGTTGGATATCTAATTATTTTTATTACTATGTAACAATGTGTATACTTGTCAGACCTAGAAGATGTATATACATCTATATGGTGGACACTTCTTATGTATACAATTTATAGCTACTTGATAGTGGAGTTTTATTGTGTTCCAAATAAGGCTATTTAACCTCTAATTAAAGGTGCCTTCTACAGGATTAACCATTCCATTATATATATTTTTTTATCTATCATTGTTTCAATATTAAAGGAACAGTCTACCAAAGAACTGTTATTGTTTTAAAAGATAGATAACCCCTTTATTACCCATTCCCCAGTTTTGCATAACCAACACAGTTAAATTAATATACTTTTTACCTCTGTGATTACCTTGTATCTAGGAACCTTCTTCCAGCCCCCTGATCACATGACTGTGACTGTTTATTATCTATTGTCTTAAATTTAGCATTGTGTTGTGCTAAATCTTAAATAACCCCCTGTGCCTGAACACAGTGTTATCTATATGGCCCACGTGTACTTTCTGTCTCTTTGTGTTGAAAAGAGATTTAAAAAGCCTGTGATAAGAGGCAGCCCTCAAAGGTTTAGAAATTAGCATATGAGCCTACCTATGTTTAGTTTAAACTAAGAATACCAAGAGAAAAAAGCAAATTTGATGATAAAAGTAAATTGGAAAGTTGATTAAAATTAAAAGTCCTATCTGAATAATGAAAGTTTAATTTATACTAGACTGTCCCTTTAATGGTATTGCTCTTTCGTTTGCTCAATGTGACACTAATCTGCTGAGATAAAAAATGTGAGGTTTTTCTTTTGCTTATTTGAATTTATCTGTGATGTAACAGTTTTGATTGTATATTTTTATCATTATGACTAATTCTATTTTTCCTTTTTGTATTTTTTTAATGCTTTTTGAAATATTGCTTGTCTGTAATGTTACATGCTAAACTTCAATAAAAATTATTAAAAAAAAAAAAAAATGAATGCTTTTGCATTTTTGAAGGCTAAAATGTTACATGATCTGCGTATTACTAATGGCCATGGAATTACATAATTATTTCTGTTACTGGAATCCAAGGGGTTAAATCAATGTTCTGTGTGTTATTTTAGTACAAAACAATACTAATAATAATAGATCATATTCCTTCTGTAAATGTAACAACTGTTAGTAACAATAAAAATACTGTAACCATTAAAATGTATTGTTATTACCATTGTAACTGCCAGTAAAGTTTACAGCTGGGCTAAGATCTTTCAAAAGAGAACCACTTGAGCCACTCAATTTCACTTCCTTATATTAATGTTTTATACAATCAGTTATATGAATGGCAGCCCTAGTTAATAGTACTTGAGAGCCTTTTACCCTCAAGGTCTAAAGTAAGCCTGATGACTTTTTTTTACTCTGCAACTGGTTTATTTTTTAAAGCTTCTTCTCTGCAAACAGTGTGGGATGTGTTTGTCATGTAAATAACAACACTTATTAATATTACTTGAAAGCTGTTCACACACCTGGTTTAGAGAATGCCTCTTGTTTAATTGTGTTTTTTTTAATTGCTTTCTTTACTGAATTTTAAAATGAATGAATAAGGGTTAGATTACGAGTGGTGCACTAACTGTAACACAAGTCATATGGAGTATTTGTGTATTTTTTTGCGCAGTGGAAATAGTGTGCAGATATTACAAAATTGAAAGTAAAATCTTTTGCTTGAGCACAATCAAATTTAACATTCATCAGGTTAGCGTGACTTCGAAACTCTGGTTAACAGTTACGCGAGACAAAAAAGTTGCACAGAACACATCAAAAATAAATTTAACAGTACAGTTACACTCACAATAACTGCCTGATTTTTTTTAATTGCATTAAAAAGTCATAAGGACTCAAAGATATGAGGTTTCAGATGTTAGAAAAAAAAAAAAAAGGAATGCAAATGGCCTTTAACATAGAGATACATACATACACATCTAAATATGTGTATGTGTTTATACTGTATATATATATATATATATATATATATATATATATATATATATATATATATATATATATATATATATATATATTTCTAATCAGCCAATCACATGGCAGCAACTCAATGCATTCAGGCATCTAGACGTGGTGAAGACGACTTGCTGAAGTTCAAACCAAGCATCAGAATGGGAAGAAAGGAGATTTAAATGACTGAACGTGGTATGGTTATTGGTGCCAGACGGGCTGGTCTGAGTATTTAAAAAACTGCTGATCTACTGTAGAATGGTCCGAAAAAGAGAAAATATCCAGTGAAAGGCAGTTGTGTGGGCAAAAATGCCTTGCAAATGTCGGAGGTCAGAGGAGAATGGGCAGACTGGTTCGAGATGATAGAAAGGCAACAGTAACTCAAATAACCACTCGTTACATCCAAGGTATGCAGAATACCATCTCTGAATGCATAACACATTGTACCTTGAAGCAGATGGGCTACAGAAGCAGAAGACCACACCTGGTGCCACGCCTGTCAGCTAAGAACAGGAAACCGAGGCTACAATTCGCACAGGCTCACCAAAATTGGACAATAGAAGATTGGAAAAACCTTGCCTAGTCTGATGAGTCTCGATTTCAGCTGCGACATTCAGATGGTAGGGTCAGAATTTGGCGTAAACATGAAAGCATGGATCCATCCTGCCTTGTATAAACAGTTCAGGCTGTATTGCTGTGGGGGATATTTTCTTGGCACACTTTGGGACCCTTAGTACCAATCGAGCATCGTTTAAATGCCACAGCCTATCTGAGTATTGTTGCTGACCATGTCCATTCCTTTATAACTACAGTGTTCCCATCTTCTGATGGCTACTTCCAGCAGGATAATGCACCATGTCGTCACAAAACTCAAATCATCTCAAACTGGTTTCTTGAACATGACAATAAGTTCACTGTACTCCAATGGCCTCCACAGTCACCAGATCTCCATCCAATAGAACACCTTTGGGATGTGGTGGAACGGGAGATTCGCATTATGGATGTGCAGCCGACAAATCTGCAGCAGCTGTGTGATGCTATCATGTCAATATGGACTAAAATGTCTGAGGAATGTTTCCAACACCTTGTTAAATCTATGTCACAAAAAATTAAGGCAGTTCTTAAGGCAAAAGTAGGTCCAACCCAGTACTAGCAAGGTGTACCTAATAAAGTGGCCGGTGAGTGTGTATATGTTTATATGTGTGTACATATGTATTTATCAGTGTATATATGTATTTAAAGACATATATACACAAATAAACACATACATACATATGTATACATATATATATATATATATATATATATATATATATATCTGTTTATATCTATAGCTATATATATTCATATATGTATATAGGTATAAATATATATTTTACCAAAAATCATCAGAAATATCTAGAAATATTTATTTAAGAATAAAAGGAACATATGTGTCTATGTGAAGAACATTGGAATGTGAGCACAACCCGACGCGCCCTCTGTCTAGCAAAATAGCGATCCACTCATAATCTAGCCTTAAATGGGTTAATATCCAATATCCATTTCCCAAATGGATAGACTCAATCTAGGATTATATAATCATGTAAATGCTCATGTCAGTGATACTGTTTTAAAATTTTTGAAATGGTTGCTTTATCGGGATGCCAAGTTAACTCTTCTACAATCTGCAGAAGCTTCATCAGGAATGGTCTTTGTGGAAGAGTAGTAGCCAAGAAAGCCCTTTTTCAGAAGGGGAACAGGGTGAAAAGGCTAAGATATGCTAAATCCTACAAAGATTGAAAGATTTGTGGAAAAGAGTATTATGGAGTGACAAATCCAAGTTTGAAATTTTTGGGTCAAATCATTGACAATATGTGAGAATAAGAGTTAGAGAGAGATGGCAGTATGAGTGCTTGCGGCCTTCAGTGAAACATGGTGGAGGGTCTGTCCTGGTTTGGGGCTGCATTTCTGCCAGTGGTGTTGATGATAAAGTACAGACAGGTTTTAATTCATCATGCCATTCCTTCTGGAAAGCGCCTCATTGGGAATGGTTTTATTTTTCAGCATGATAACGATCCCAAGCACACTGCTAATGCAGTGAAATCATATTTGGAGAAAAAAACAGCTGATAAAACACTGACAGTCATGGACTGGCCTCCACAGAGTTCAGACCTGAATATTATAGAGGCTGTATGGGATCACCTAGACAGAGAAAGAAATAGAAGACAACCTAAATCTAAAGAACTCTGGGAAGTGCTGAAAGAATCCTGATATAATATACCAGAAGATTACTTCAGGAAACTTCTGGACAGTTTCCCCAAAAGATTTCAAGATGTGCTTAGTACCAAGGGAGGTCACACTAAATACTGACTTTTTTATATTTTGTTTTCATAATTACTGTATTTTCTGTTTGTATCTGTAATAAAGAGTCCAAAAAATAAATATGGATGGTCATTAAAACTTACAGTACTGTACATGCAACATTTTTCACAAATGTGTCAACTCTTGTCTGATACAATTAATTATATCTTTTGCAACCCCTAAGTTCACTATCCATAAGCCTTACACTAAGCAACAGTTATTTTGTCGTTCCTGCCTTATGAATAAATAATATGCCATTGTAAATATCTGGTGCATGTGTATTTATGTAAATGTGTGCGGAATTGTACACCTGTGTGTGTTTGTGTGTATGTGTGTAGGAGTGTATGTCTGTGTGTGTTTATGTGAGTGTGTATTTATGTCAGTGTAGGAGTGTATGTCTGTGTGTGTGCATGTGTATTTATGTGAGTGTGTGTAGGAGTGTATGTCTGTGTGTGTGCGCATGTGTATTTATGTGAGTGTGTAGGAGTGTATGTCTTTGTATGTGCATGTGTATTTATGTGAGTGTGTGGCAGTGTATGTCTCTCTGTGTGTGTAGGATAGTATGTCTGTGTGTGCATATATATTTATGTGAGTGTGTGTGGGAGTGTATGTCTGTGTAGGAGTGTATGTCTGTGTGTGCATGTGTATTTATGTGAGTGTGTGTGTGAGTCTGTGTGTGTGTAGGAGTGTTTGTCTGTGTGTACATGTTTATGTGTGTGTAGGAGTGTATGTCTGTGTGTGTGCGTGTGTGTTTGTGTCTGTAGGAAAGTATGTCTGTGTGCTTGTGTGTGTAGGAGTGTATGTCTGTGTGTGTGCACTTGTTTCTGTGTGTGTGTGTGCGTGTGTGTGTTTATGTGTGTTTGTAGGAGTGTATGTCTGTGTGTATGTTTGTGTGTAGGAGTGTATATCTATGGGTGTACATGTGTGTAGGAGTGTATGTCTGTGTGTGCGTGTTTATGTGTGTTTGCAGGAGTGTATGTCTGTGTGTGTGCGTGTGTGTTTGTGTGTGTGTAGGAGTGTATGTCTGTGGGTGTACATGTGTGTTTGTGTGTGTGTAGGCGTGTATGTCTGTGGGTGTACGTGTGTGTTTGTGTGTGTAGGAGTGTATGTCTGTGGGTGTACGTGTGTGTTTATGTGTGTGAAGGAGTGTATGTCTGTGTGTGTGCGTGTGTTTATGTATGTGTAGGACTGCATGTGTGTGTGTGTGTGCGTGTGTGTAGGAGTGTATTTCTGTGTGTGTGTGTGTAGGTTTATGGGTGTGTAAGAGTGTATGTCTGTGTGTGTGTTTGTGTGTGTGCGTGTGTGTTTATGTGTGTGTAGGAGTGTATGTCTCTGTGTGTGTGTGCGTGTTTATGTGTGTAGGAGTGTATGTGTGTGTGCGTGTGTGTTTGTGTGTGTAGAAGTGTATGTCTGTGTGTGTGTAGGAGTGTATGTCTGTGGGTGTATGTGTATGTGTGTGTGTAGGAGTGTATGTCTGTGTGTGTGCGTGTGTGTGTTTATGTGTGTGTGTAGAAGTGTATGCCTGTGTGTGTGCGTGTGTTTATGTATGTGTAGGACTGCATGTGTATGCCTGTGTGAGTGCGTGTGTGTAGGAGTGTATTTCTGTGTGTGTAGGTTTATGTGTGTGTAAGAGTGTATGTCTGTGTGTGTGTGTGTTTGTGTGTGCGTGTGTGTTTATGTGTGTGTAGGAGTGTATGTCTGTGTGTGTGCGTGTTTTTATGTGTGTTTGTAGGAATTTATGTCTGTGTGTTTGTGTGTGTAGAAGTGTATGTCTGTGTGTGTGTAGGAGTATATGTCTGTGTGTGTGCGTGTGTATTTATGTGTGTGTAGGAGTGTATGTCTGTGTGTGTGTGCGTGTGTTTATGTGTCTGTAGGAGTGTATGTCTGTGTGTGCGTGTTTATGTGTGTTTGTAGGAGTGTATGCCTGTGTGTATGCATGTGTGTTTGTGTGTGTGTGTAGGAGTGTATGTCTGTGGGTGTACGTGTGTTTATGTATGTGTAGGACTGCATGTGTGTGTGTGTGTGTGCAGGAGTGTATTTCTGTGTGTGTGTGTATGTATATTTATGTGTGTGTAAGAGTGTATGTCTGTGTGTGCGTGTTTATGTGTGTGTGTAGGAGTGTATATCTGTGTGTGTGCATGTGTTTATGTATGTGTAGGACTGCATGTGTGCCTGTGTGTAGGAATGTATTTCTGTCTGTGTGTGTGTAGGTTTATGGGTGTGTAAGTGTATGTCTGTGTGTGTGTGTTTTTATGTATGTGTAGGAGTGTATGTGTGTGTGTGTGTAGGAGTGTATGTCTCTGTGTGTGTGTGTGTTTATGTGTGTGTAAGAGTGTATGTCTGTGCGTGTGTGTTTGTAGGAGTGTATGTCTGTGTGTCTATGTGTGTTTGCAAGAGTGTATATCTGTGTGTATATGTGCAGGAAATCCAATCAGCAAGACGGTTTGAATGAGTTTCCTTTTTGAACCTGTCTGACCCTCTCCCTCCCTGTAAGGATCCCTTTATTATATTTCTGAGTTTGAAACTTTTAGTAGATTTGTGCAACTACAGGAAATAATAAAACATTAATTTATGGTTTATTTAGAAAGAGAAGAATATTTTCCACTAACCTATGTAAGGGAGTGTTGTTTTGTTTGTAAAATATTTGTAATGGACATTTTTCTTTGTTTTATATAACTTCATCATTGCTCAGTAGCTAAGTGATAAAAAATATATTGGTCTATCTGTTTAAGATAATTGGTTTGGATTCCCAAATAGTACATTTTTAGTGCAGACATGTTATTACCTGTTTTTCCTATGGTAAAGAGTGCCATATTCCTATTAGCAAAACAATGTTATCTTGGGCATCAAGCTTACAGATATTCTGGTTATGTCACAGGGAGGCAGTACTGCTTTGGTTGTTAAACAAAGCTACATGAAATGAATCCAGGACACAAACATTTTGATTATTGCGTAACACAGCATTATAATCACAGACAATTTGTGTTTCTCTGTATATGAACATGTATCTGCGCAACAAATCAAATCATTCAATTTGCTCATTAAGGAAAATGTAAATTGTCTATTCAGCCACAAACAGTAGTCATTTTCTAAAGGTAAAAAGTGCACTTTTATTTAGACATCGTTAAATACTTCAGCATTTTGCTGGAAATGTCTACATGAGTCTCTGCGCGTTTCGTAATAACACAAGGCATTAAGAGCGTTCCGTAATGTCTGCATAATTTAGGAGATATCCAGTTTTCATTGTGACGCAAACTGCTGATGTGCCTTGACCTCTCTGCCTTTCTGTAAAGTATTGTTTCTTTTCTAGATGTATCACGCAAAGCAGCAATCATGGATTGTGCAAACCTCCGCATATGTTATAGACAAACAATAGGGTAATGAGTGAAGTAGTTACCATAATAATTCACCCTTCCTTCGCTCTTTTACTAAAATTAAACTGTTTTTTTTTTTTAAATGCTGGCATGGGTATTCTACCATGTAGTGTTCCAACTCCAGTGTTCTGGAAAGAAAAGAATAGGTAGATTTACTGGTCCAGAATTATTCCCTTTTGGCTTTTGTAAATTTACCCCACACCCACTGGCATTTAATTGGATTGCAATGGTACCTTACTATTTATTTAATACTTGATGGTAGTAAACTTAACATGAAACTGTACATAAATGCTAGATATAATAATGTAGTCAAAGCAAAGATTAGCCTGTGAATAATATGCAAATTTATTTTTTTAAATTATGATAATTAGTTAAATATTGGAGAAATAAGTGTAGAATTTTAGTTTTCATTTCTAGGGCCAGATTACGAGTCGAGTTCAAAATTGCTTTTTCGCAAGTGAGATATTTGCGCACCACTCAGTAACACCAGCGCACACAAATGTGCGTTTGTATTACAAGTAAATTGCAGTGCATTACATGGAAGCTTTGTGCTCACAAGAGCGCACTTCCATAGGCTCCAATGGGAGCCTCGTTCTGATGCTGTCATATACGGCACAGAACCTAACGCAGTGAAAGGGGTAAGTTGCACAGCGATGGGCAGCAAACATTAAATATACATGTATATGACTATATACATATATATTTATGTGTTTATAAGTGTATATTCACATATTAACAAATAAGTAGAGTGGGTATGGAAAATAATCACCCCCCTTTAAAATAATCAAATTTTGTTGCTTTGCAGCCTGAAATAAAGACAGACACCGTTTCTGTTTATCCAGATGTAATTACTTAGTGCAACTTATAACATCCAAGTGAAAGATTTAACACGAACATGTCAGGCAAAAATAAAGACAACATATTAAGTGCAAGGACCTACGCACAGAGAATGGAGAAATTATCCTCCATATTCACCTCGTCACACATAGGCAGGCACAGCAAGCCTTGCACTGAGTATGAAAGTACCATAACTCCCTGAAAGCCTTAACAAACACCTAACGCATGCGCAATATCCACTTCTAATCCACCATCCCCCCACAGCAATAAATAAAAAAATGTATTAACACCTAAATCCCCAACCCCCCACTATGCAATCTACCTATTAAAACTATTAACCCCTAATCCGCCAACCCCCACATTGCAAACTACCTAATAAATGGCTAGATTCCGAGTTTTGCGGTATGAGTAAAAAAGCAGCGTTAAGGCTCATAACGCTGCTTTTTCACTACCGCTGGTATTACGAGCCTTCAAAATAAAAAAGCCCCCAAAATAAAAAAAAACCTAGCCTACAATAAACTATTAATAGCCCTTAAAAGGGACTTTTGTGGGGCATTGCCCCAAAGATATCAGTTCTTTTACCTGTAAAAAAAATACAGCCCCCAAATAAAAACCTAACTAAAAAACCTAAGCTCCCCATTGCCCTGAAAAGGGCATTTGGATGGGCATTGCCCTTAAAAGGGCATTTAGCTATTTTTCAATTGCCCAAAGCCTAATCTAAACCTAAAACCCACCCAATAAACCCTTAAAAAACCTAACACTAACCCCTGAAGATCCACTTACAGTTTTGAAGAGCCAACATACATCCTCAATGAATCCGGGAGAGGTCCTCAGCGAAGCGGCAAGAAGTCTTCATCCAAGCCAGCAGAAGTGGCCCTCCAGATGGGCAGAAGTCCTCATCCAGATGGAATCTTCATCCATCCGGCGCGGAGCGGATCTATCTTCAAGACATCCGGCGCGGAGAATCCCCTTCTTCCTACGACTAAAGACGAATGAAGGTTCCTTTAAATGACGTCATCCAAGATGGCGTCCCTTGAATTCCGATTGGCTGATAGAATTCTATCAGCCAATCATAATTAAAGGTTAAAAATCCTATTGGCTGATGCAATCAGCCAATAGGATTGAGCTTCAATCCTATTGGCTGATACAATCAGCCAATAGGATTGAGCTCACATTCTATTGGCTGATTGGAACTTCTCCCAGCTTTGTTAAGGACTTCTTGCTGCTTCACTGAGGACTTCTCCTGGCTTCTTTGAGGATGGATGTCGGCTCTTCAAAACTGTAAGTGGATCTTCAGGGGTTAGTGTTAGTTTTTTTAAGGGTTTATTGGGTGGGTTTTAGTTTTAGATTAGGCTTTGGGCAATTGAAATGAGCTAAATGCCCTTTTAAGGGCAATGCCCATCCAAATACCCTTTTCAGGGCAATGGGGAGCTTAGGTTTTTTTAGTTAGGTTTTTATTTGGGGGGTTTGGTTGTGTGGGTGGTGGGTTTTACTGTTGGGGGGGTGTTTGTATTTTTCAGGTAAAAGAGCTGATTTATTTGGGGCAATGCCCAGCAAAATGCCCTTTTAAGAGCTATTGGTAGTTTATTGTAGCCTAGTTTTATTTTTTTGGGGGGGGTATTTTGATAGGGCTATTAGATTAGGTGTAATTAGTTTAATTTAGTGTTTGTTTTTTTGTAATTTAGGTAATTGTATTTAATTTAGGTAATTTAATTAATTGTAGTGTAAGGTTAGGTGTTAGTGTAACTCATGTTAGGTTTTATTTTACAGGTACATTTTTATTTATTTTAGCTAGGTAGCTAGTAAATAGTTAATAACTATTTACTAATTAGTCTACCTAGTTAAAATAAATACAAACTTGCCAGTAAAATAAAAATAAAACCTAAGATAGATACAATGTAACTATTATTGTAGCTAGCTTAGGGTTTATTTTATAGGTAAGTATTTAGTTTTAAATAGGAATTATTTAGGCAATTATAGGAATTTTTATTTAGATTTATTTTAATTATATTTAAGTTAGGGGGTGTTAGGGTTAGGGTTAGACTTAGGTTTATAACTTTAGTATAGTGGCGGCGACGTTGGGGGTGGCAGATTAGGGGTTAATAACAGTAATTTAGGTGGCAGCGATGTTAGGGGAGGCAGATTAGGGGTTAATAATAATATTTAACTAGTGTTTGCGATGCGGGAATGTGGCGGTTTAGGGGTTAATATGTTTATTATAGTGGCGGCGATGTCCGGACCGGCAGATTAGGAGTTAATAAGTATAATGTAGGTGTCGGCGATGTCAGGGGTGGCAGATTAGGGGTTAATAAGTGTAAGATTAGGAGTGTTTAGACTCATGCTAGGGTGTTAGTTGTAAACATAAATTTAGTTTCCCCATAGGAATCAATAGGGCTGCGTTATGGAGCTTTACGCTGCTTTATTGCAGGTGTTAGACTTTTTTTCTATGCACGATGTCTATGGGGAAATCGTGCACGAGCACGTAAAACCAGCTCACCGCTGACTTAAACAGCGCTGGTATTGGAGTGCGGTATGGAGCACAATTTTTCTCTACACTCACTTCTTGCCTAATAACGCCGGGTTTCTGAAAACTTGTAATCCTAGTGCTGTAGGTAAGTGAGCGGTGACAATAACATGTAAAACACGTAATCTATCAGAAAGTTATTAACCCCTAATCCACCAACTCCCACAACGCAAAGTACCTAATAAAAGTATTAGCACCTAAACCGCCAAACTCCCACAACACAATCTACCTAATTACACTATTAACCTCAAATCCGCCAACCCCCCACAACGCAAAGTATTAATCTAATAACTAAGCCCCCTAACCTAACACCCCCTAAGTTAACCCCAAATAAAATACAATTGCATGATATAAAAAAACTATTTACCTTAAAAATGATTTAAAAATAACCAAAAATGAAAAATCTTATCTTTACATCAAATTAAAAAAAAAAATTAAGATTACATAAAAATAAAAAAAACTGATTAAATTAAAATAAAAAAGCTAAGATTACAAAAAAATAAAAAAGCTAAACAAAGTACATTATCCAAAATAAAAAGTTATTCCTAATCTAATACCCCCTTAAAAACAAAAAAGCCACCCCAAACTAACCCCTCCAATCTACCAATAAACTACAAATAGCCCTTAAAAGAGCATTTTGTAGGGTATTGACCAAAAGATACCAGCTCTTTTAAGAAAAAAAATACAGTCTCTCCTAACAATACAACCTTACACCCACCCACACAACCCCCCAAAATAAAAAAAAAACTTTTTCTATGGGGCAATCTGCTCTTTTACTGCCCATGAAAATAAAAAAATCCCTAATCAAAAAAAGAAAACCCACACCAAAAAAACAAACAAAAAATCACTAACACCAAAAAATGTACTCACCATTACTGAAGTCCAGACATCTATCTTCTTTCAGGCGGAGAAAAGTCTTCAACCAGGCGGTGAAGGTCTTCTTTCAGCGCGGCACCATCTTCCATCTTCATCCCGGTGGCACGAAGGTGGATCAGCGGCAGCGCATTCATCCGATGTGGAGGTCCTATTCATGAGATTGTCCGCCACACACTGAAGATTGAATGCAAGGTACCCCTTTTATATTGGGGTACCTTGCATTCCTATTGGTTGAACATTTCAAATCAGCCAGTAGGATGAGAGCTGCTTATATCCTATTGGCTGTTCAAATCAGCCAATAGGATGTAAGCAGCTCTCATCCTATTAGCTGATTTGAAATTTTCAGCCAATAGGAATGCAGTATGTCATCTGACGGCAAAGTTTATGTGATTCACCTGATGTGCGAGGTGAACTTACGGGCAATGAGGGTTTCAGCACTTGCTCATGAGGCTGTTCAAATCTGTCAATAGGATATAAGCAGCTCTCATCCTATTGGCTGATTTGAAATTTTCAGCCAATAGAAATGCAGCGTGTCATCTGCCCGGGCAGTTTTTGTGATTCACCCGATGTGCAAGGTGAACTTACAGGCGATGGGGGTTTCAGCACTTGCTCATGAGAGTGCACTTCCATAGGCTCTAATGGGAGTCTCGTTCTCATGCCTTCAGATATGACATAAATATATATGTATATAAGCATACATATATACTCACAGGCCACTTTTTTAGGTACACCTGTTCAATTGCTTGGTAACAGAAATTGCTAATCAGCCAATCACATGGCAGCAATTAAATGCATTTAGGAATCTAGACGTGGTGAAGATGACTTGCTGAAGTTCAAACCAAGCATCAGAATGGGGAAGAAAAGGGATTTAAGTGACTTTGAACGTGGCATGGTTGTTGTTGCCAGAGAAGCTGAGCTGAGTATTTAAAAAACTGCTTATCTACTGGGATTTTCACGCACAACAATCTCTAGGGTTTACAGAGAATATATCCAGTGAGCGGCAGTTGTGTAGACGCCAATGCCTTGTTGATGTCAGAGGTCAGAGGAGAATGGGCAGACTGATTTTATATGATAGAAAGGCAACAGTAAATTAAATAACCACTCACAACTAAGGTATGCAGAATACCATCTCTGAACGTACAACATGTCGATCCTTGATGCAGATGGGCTACAGCAGTAGAAGACCACACCGGGTGCCACTCCTGTCAGCTAAGAACAGGAAACTGAGGCTACAATTCGCATGTGCTCACCAAAATTGGAGAATATAAGATTGGAAAACGTTGCCTGGTCTGATGAGTCTCGATTTCAGCTGCGACATTCAAATGGTAGGGTAAGAATTTGTCGTAAACAATATGAAAGCATGGATCGATCCTGCCTTGTATCAAGGGTTCAGGCTGGTGGTATATCGATGTGTGGGGCTATTTTCTTGGCACACTTTGGGCCCCTTAGTACCAATTTAGCATTGTTTAAATGCCATGGTCTGGCTGAGTATTGTTGCTGACCATGTCCTTCCCTTTATGACTACAGTGTACCCTTCTTCTGATGGCTACTTCCAGCAGGATAATGCACCATGTCACAAAGCTCAAATCATCTCAAAATGGTTTCTTGAACATGACAATGAGTTCACTGTACTCCAATGGCCTCCCTCCACTGTAACCAAATCTCAATCCAATAGAGCACCTTTGGGATGTGGTGGAATAGGAGATTCACATCATAGATGTGCAGCTGACAAATCTGCAGCAACTGCGTGATGCTATCATGTCAATATGGACCAAAATCTCTGAGGAATATTTCAACACCTTGTTAAATCTATGCCACAAAGAATTAAGGCAGTTCTGAAGGCAAAAGGGGGTCCAACCCGGTACTAGCAAGGTGCATCTAATAAAGTGGCCGGTGAGTGTATTTTTATTTAAAGGGATAACACCCAGCACTTTTAACCCATAGAAACAGCTCTGTGCAGTGTTTTTTTAAGTAAACAAAAATGCTAACTTTTTTTTTTTCATAAAAAATAATACTCTTTATTTTGAGGCCAAGTGTGGTACTTTAAGAAAATTAACCAGAGATCTGATCGCTGGTTAATTTTCTGAGCACTAATTGCTACCGTGAGCTTGCGGTAGCAATAACCAGCCACTTGTAATGGCTTGTTATTTATCGCACACCAGCAAATTGGCAAATTTCCTTGTAATCTAGCTCTTAATAAACTGCTAAGAAACTAAAAACTTTAGAGCAGGTGAATTATAGGGCACACAATCTTTGGAAGAGGGGGGGTTGGACATTATATTATTATATATGCTTTTCTCTCTTTACATTCAGAATCCTACATAGGGCTAGATTACGAGTGGCGCACATACTGTTGAGAGCAAAAGGGGTATATTGCGGCTCTTTGCCTGCATCAGAAGTAGCAGCGGTATTACGAGTTGAAAGTAAACAAATTTGCTTGAGCTCAATTGAATTTAACGCTCGTCTGGTTAGCACTACTTCAGAGCTCTGGTTAACTGTTACGCGAGACAAAAAAGTTGCACAAAAAACAATAATATATTGCACAGTACAGTTACACTCATAATTATGCTTTCTAATAAAAATTTATTTTAAAAAATTGCATAAAAAGTTATAAGGGCTCAAAGATATGAAGTCTGAAGGTGTTAGAAAAAAAGGCATGCAAAGGGCTTTAACATAGAGTTACACACATACATACATACACGTCTAAATATGTACAGTGTATGCATGTGTGTGTGTGTTTATATATATATATATATATATGTGTGTGTGTGTGTGTTTAAGTGTACATATGTATTTACAGATATATAAACATATGTATGTATATACAAGACACAGAAGACAATCATGATTTTCACCATTTAAAACTCCCTCTACATTTGAACCCCCTGTCACCAATCCATCCATCAAAAGCTTCATCCGCATGATGTGCCATGACTGTACTAATAACAATGTGAAAAATTACCCTAATTTGACTGATGGGGAATTGAAAGCCATTCAAAGTTTAAACAATGATGACAGTATTATCATACTCCCCGCTAATAAAGGCGGTGGCATTGTCATCATGGATTATTTACAATATAGAAGTGAAGCCCAGCAGCAATTATTAGATTCAACAACATATGTTAAATTAAAAGGTAATCCGACACAGTCATTCAAAAAGAGCATAGATCAGTACCTGAGATCTGCATATGAAGCAGGATATATTGATGAAACCCAGTTGACCTACTTAACTACTGATTTTCCCAAGATACCGGTGTTGTACCTACTACCAAAAGTACATAAAACATTAGTTAATCCCCCAGGGAGACCTATCGTCTCTGCTAGTGACTCCCTCTTCTCAAACATAGCTAAATTTGTGGATTTTTTTCTTCAGCTAGTTGTAAAAAATACAGATTCATATCTTAAGGATGCCCCCTCATTACTATGTTGAAGTCAGCTGACTGGTTGAGAGAGGGTGATGTATTGGTTACTATGGACGTGGACAGACTGTATACCTCCATACCTCATGATGTCCTGTCCATGATTGCCAACTCTGAACATTATGTAGGTCCGCCAATCGAATTCCTAATGGAATTAATGTCATTCTGTTTAGAGAAAAATTCTTTCAAATTTGAATCAACTTTCTATCTGCAGATCTCAGGTACTGCGATAGGCTCTAATATGGTGCCCACATACACTAACTTATACATGACATGGTATGAAAACACTATCATGTGTCTATCTGAATGTAAGGAGGTTATTTTCTATACTTGTTACATCGACAACGTGTTTTTAATCTGGCAGGGTAATGTGGATGGCCTGGAGACATGGGTCTCAAATCTTAATGGATTGACATCAGCTACAAAATTCAAATTAGAATTTTCTGGTAACAATATTCACTTTCTAGATCTGAATATAATGAAAATGATTGAAAATGGTAACTGTAGGTTTGGTACATCTTTATACACAAAGCTTACAGATAGAAATACTCTGCTGGAGGCACAGAGTTGCCATCCTGTATACCAGAAACGGGGGATTGTCACTTCTCAACTCACCAGGGACGTCAGAAATAATACAGAGGAGTCTGTGATATGGGAGCAACTGGACATCATGGGTAACAAACTGCAACAGAGGGGCTATGATGATAAATTGGTGCAAAATACCAAGAAGCTGGTCTTGGGTAAGACCCAAGATGAACTGATTTAGAAAATAGTGACAACATCACAACCAGAAAGAATAAGCTTGGTAACCACATTTGATACATCACATGGGGCATTGAATACCTCAATGAGGCAGCACTGGGAATTGATTAAAGTGGATAAATCCTTACCATTTCAGCATTCAGACCCCCCAAGGATGGCATACAGAAGTTCACGTAATCTTCATGATATATTGGTTAAATCTGATCCAGTGAAGTGCTATCAGAAGACAGCATGGTTGAGAACAGGCAAGAAAGGCTGTTTTCAATGTAGAGATTGCGTAACATGCAATAGTATGCTCAGAGGACCTTCATTCCAACTTCCTCACTCCAACAGGAGATTTAAAATTAACTACCGATTATCTTGTACTAGTGATCATGTGATTTATATTCTAATATGTCCATGTTCCCTTTTCTATGTGGGCAAGACAGTGAGGTCATTCAGAGATTGCATGGCCAATCATAGATCGGCAATCAGAAAGGCTATTGAAAAAGGTGACTCTGAACAACCAGTGGCACGCCACTTCTGCCAGAAAAAACACAGAGTATCTAGCATCAGGACTATGCTCATTGATCATCTACCACCCATGCTCAGAGGAGGTTATAGAGCCAAGGCTCTATTAAGAAGAGAGACAAAATGGATATATACACTCGACACCATGACACCAAGAGGCCTGAATACACAGATGGATTTCATCACTAGCCTCTCTGAGAAATTACTGAGTAAGAAGGTCATCATCAATGACTCACTTATATCCAGACATGGAACTAGGGAATACCTATAGACATATTAAAAAGTATATGTGTCTTAATATACAGTAGTAGATCCATCCCTAATAAAGACTCAATATACAAGATCAGTCGCCATCTATTATGGCATATAGAGATCTACCATCACGACCCTCTGTATTAGGAATCTACCATATTCCTTTTAACACGTTTATGCGACTGGCCGATTCAGGACACGGTGCGACTTGATGACGTCATGGCGATGCAATGATAGTGAGGACGCGAATGGCAGCGGGATACACGGCTAAGTATCATTCATTTTAACAAATAGTGGGATATATAAGGGTTGTATTTTGTGTGTTAGGGTATACTGTGCGTTTTTTCTGACTACCATTTGACAAAGGGACCGGACCGGTGCCCGAAACATTATGGATTTTATACACTAAATAAAACTTTTTATTGAACCAAGACCAGTGAGTGCTTTCTCTGCTCTGGTATATATATATATATATATATATATATATACAGTATATATATATATATATATATATATATATATGTGTGTGTGTGTACTGTATGTATATGTGTGTATATATATATATATATATATATACTGTATATATGTATGTGTGTGTATTGGAGCCCATTGCAATCAAGTAGCTGATCATATTTATGCAATATTCCTATTTAATAACATGTTTTACTGTGTTATGACTGCAAATATTTAACATTCCAATTTTGAAATAGATATTCCTATATAATTATCTGTATCTATCTATCTATCTATCTATCTATCTATTTTTCTATCATCTATAATATGTATGTGTGTGTATATATATATATATATATATATATATATATATATATATATATATATATATATATATATAAATATTTATTTAAGAATACATAAAACATATTCTGCTATGAGAAGAACATTAGAATGTGAAATATTAATATTTCATGTTGGGTTAGTGCACTTGGTTTAACGCGATCGGGTTTGTGCACGAGTAATGGTATTTATTTTATTTTTTTCACTTCCCATGCTCCATTAAAGTCTATGGGGGAATATGTTAACGCGGCCATGATATTCCACTTTTTGTGGGCGTCGGGTTAGCACTTGTGCACAAACCTTTTACTTTCAACTTGTAATGCGCGTGCTACCTTACGCGTGCAAAAACCTTACTTCTAGCGCAGTTAACACGGGGATGCTAATTGGCACTCCACTCCTATTATAGCCCATAATGAGATATACTGCTCTAAAGCTAAAATGTGCCTCTATACAATGCTTTGAGGGACTTCCCAATACTGACAAGATTTCTTAGATAATATCTTAGAGAAGAGAGCTTTATATCATCAGTGAAAAATATAAATTACCTGTGTTACACAGCAAACTAAAATATATAAACTGCCAGTCATACTTAGAAAGTCTAAAAATGTGTTGCATTAAAGGGACAGTCTAGACCAAATACTTATTTTTTATTACTTTTTGTTACATACCAAACAGGCATCTTGCAACCAGTTCCACATCTATAAGCATGTAAGAAGTACATGAATCTTTTAAATAACAATCATTTGTGAGCAGTTTAAAATGACCACCAAGCTCCGCCCACAGCTTTCTTCTTGTCAAGTTAGCTGTTTTCTTGTATGACAGTTTAGCAGTGCACGTTTAATATTTTTCAGTTAGCTATTTCAAATTGCACATGCACAAATCAGCTTATGCAAGTAGGAAAACGTATTCACGATTCGATCATGAGTGGAGAAACTTAACATATCAAAATATACCACAATAGGAGGGCAGAGTTTGGTGGCCATTTTCAGCTCTTGAGAAACAATGAATATTTAACCCTTTGACCCAAACCAACGTGTATATATATATATATATATATATATATCATGCTGTACATTGGCCATCATAATGCATAACGTATATATCCATTGCATCTTCAGGAAGCTACAGCTTCTGTTTCTGAGTTGCAGGCATCTGTCTTCATATGGTAACAGAGCCCGATCGGTGCTCTATTGCCATAGGAAAACAGATGCAAGATCGCTCAAGACAGTGACACTGTGTGTCGCCATCTGTGTAACAATTAACTTCTTGTGCTGTGAAACAGAGGTGTAGGGGGGAGGGTGTGGGAGGAGCCCTGCAATACAATTTTTTTTTAAGGGATAGAGATGGATGGGAAACTACACGCTGCAAATGGGAAATTGGAAAGGGGAGGCACCCTAATCAATGAGTGTGGATTGGCAGAAGGCACCACTACACTACAGAAAACATAATACATTATGAAATAAAAAAATTAATAAAAAAACATAAACTGGGTACTGGCAGACTGCTGCCAGCACCTAAGCAGGCCACCACTAGTAGGAGGGAAAATGGTTAAATAGCAGTTTGGGGGATATCAGAGGGGTGGGAGAGTTGAGAAGGGATCACTCCACTGCGAGGAAAAAATAATAATAAAAGAAAGTCCTTCTGCCTGTACATAAGATGGGTGTGACCAATGGGTGGTGAGGGAGGGACTAGAGCTGGTTAAGAGGGATCACGTAGGGATCAGGGTGTGAGGTGTAAGGTTGGAGTGTAATCTCTACTCCTTGAAAAAGTCTGCACAAAGCCAGACGAAATGCATAGGATATTAAAATCTGGACCACAGGATTTCCTCACACATACTCAGGACGGGGAGAACAGCACACAGGAACCATTAGATAGTGGAGCCGCATGAAGTGGAGTCCAGCGTATCCCAGTGTAAACCCTGCCTATGGGAGAACGGCTTATTGTGACCGATGTTGATAAGCTTGATTTGAATTTATTTGTGTGTGATTAATCACTTGCGTTGCAATAAATTGTTTTTACTTTACTTTTAATCCGGCTGCGCTTGTTCTTGTGTTCTACTTCGTAATCTCTACTCTGCATCAAAAGGAACCTTTTTATTGATTAACCTTTACCCTGCCAGGAATTTCAAGTAAGATGCGCAGCTGCAATTAGCAGCATTCTATTTCCTAAAAACCAATGGCAAAGTCATGCATGTCTGCTATTTATGAACAAAGGGTATCCTAGAGAAGCTTTTAGAACTATTTGTCAGATGACTGTAGTAGTTGTGTGTAAAGAATTTCAGTGAGAAACCCAAAGCTTGTGAAAAAGTTAACACATTTTTCTATATGATCATATCTGGTGGCCAAATAGAGGTATCAATATACCAAAATGGGCCTAGATCAATATCTTGGGTACTCAACTTTTATATATATATATATATTGTTTAAACTTATCTGGTATTTTGGGCAAATGTATCTCTAAAATTCCCAGGAGGGAAAGGGGTTAAGTTTTAGAATCCAACCATAGGCCTCTGAGCAGTGGGGTATGTTATTGTTAGTGAAATATCGAAGTGTCTGTTAGAGGCTACAAACAGCATAGTAAATTTAGAGACACAATACATGATATATAGGGGCATATTTATGAAGCTCCGAATGGAGCTTGATGCCCCGTGTTTCTGGCGAGCTTGCAGACTCGCCAGAAACAGCAATTATGATGCAGCGGTCACAAAGACCACTGCTCCATAACCTGTCCGCCTGCTCAGAGCAGGCGGACAGACATAGCCGGAAATCAACCCGATCGAGTACGATCGGGTTGATTGACACCCCCTGCTGGCGGCCCATTGGCCGCGAGTCTGCAGGGGGCGGCGTTGCACCAGCAGCTCTTACGAGCTGCTGGTGCAATGCTGAATACGACCAGCGTATTGCTCGCCGTATTCAGCGAGGTCTGTCGGACCTGACCCGCACTGTCGGATCAGATCCGACAGACCTTGATAAATATAGGCCATACTCTATACATTTAACTTCAGTTAAACATATATATACTTTTTAGGTCAGACTTTAGTATTAGTATTTAGTATTTAGTAATTTTTCAAAGCATTTTTTTTTCTTAGTGTAAAAGCATGAAATTAACCTCTGGTGATGCTGGAGAGGATGGGGAAACCTCTTAGTGAATTTTCCTAATGCACAGTTTAATTTAGTTCTAGTCCGCACTGGCGACAATAAAAGAAGGCATGCAGGGTTATATGTATTGCCCTCAATTACAAAAATCCTACAAATCTTGAAAAAAATCTTGTTTTCTTGCTGATCTTTTGCAGCGCTTAAAGGGATATGAAACCCAAACATTTTCTTTTGTGGTACAGACAGAGCATATCATTTTAAAAACGTTTCCAACTGACTTCTGTTGTCAAAATTTGCTTCCTTCCCATGATATTCTTTGTTGAAGAGATACCTAGGTAGGCATCTGGAGCACTACATGGCAGGAAATAGTACTGCCCTCTAGTGCCCCTACAAATGGATAACATTCTTGTAAAACTGCTGCCATATAGAGCTCCAGAAATGCAAAGGTTACTGCTTTTCAACAAAAGATACTAAAAGAACAAAGACAAATTGATAATAGAAGTAAATTAGAAAGTTGTTTAAAATCACATGCTTTGTCTAAATCACAAAAGAAAAATTTGGGGTCTCATATCCCTTTAATCACACAATTACTAATACATTATGCATATATAAAAAGGAGTTTATTGCCCCTCTTTGGGCTCGCTGCTTCGTACATGGAACCCTTTGTCTGAATATCCTGCCTGAATGTAACTGAGTATCTGTGTGAGGTTGTGCTGTTGTTTGTTCTGGTCCTGTGGTCGCCTATAATGTACATTTATTTAGCATTAATGAGATGAATAAATGTGTTATATATTTTATTATGTGTCAGCCGTACAAACAGGGAAGTATTATGCCACAAAGCTTTTGTGCCAATAAAGAGTTGTTATACTTATTAATAAATCTTTCATAATTGTTCTTCATAATGCAGCAAATGCTCAGCCTAAATAAATACATATGTCATCCATATGTTGCTGGAGCAGAAATAGTACATTCCTTATGCGATTTATTATTTCTGCCACTTTTAGTTGTGTATGCAAAAGCCCTGAAATAATATCAACATAAATTCTATTTAAGTAAATAAACATTATAAAGAAGTAGAGGAAACTATTTGTGGTACTTTTTGCTTTTTTATCAGTGGTCTCAGGACGAAACTTAAAGGGACACTGTACCCAAAATATTTTTTCGTGATTCAGATTGAGCATGAAATTTTAAGCAACTTTCTAATTTACTCCTATTATAAAATTTTCTTAATTCTCTTGGTATCTTTATTTGAAATGCAAGAATGTAAGTTTAGATGCCGGCCCATTTTTGTGAACAACCTGGGTTAAACAAAAAAAAAAGCTTAGATGCCTTCTTTTTCAAATAATGATAGCAAGAGAACGAAGAAAAATTGATAATAGGAGTAAATGAGAAAGTTGCTTAAAATTGCATGCTCTATCTGAATTACAATTAATTTGGGTTCAGTGTCCTTTTAAGTAAAATATTAGTACAAAAATATACATATATTGTACCCACACTTTGCCAGCTATTGCTTTAAAGCTTTAGTATGTAAGAATTGTCTGTTTTATACACTTGATGCTACAAAATGTTCTGTTCTTTTTTCCATAGTGTGTGGGAAAAAGTCAATGTTATCCATTTCTGAACCAGACGTTTACAATTCCAGAAGGCACTGGGGTTTATAAAGAGATTACTTTTATAAATCTTCTTGAGCCTTAAACAGGGGCTAGCTTAATGCTATTACATAACACTAATAACCTCAGTGAACTGCTTACCACTATCAAAACTTTCAGAACATAGACCATATTGTGCAGGAGAACATTAAGCATGCAACACTATTATATCACTGGTGTGCAGATTGTAAAGCAGCATTTAGAAAATATTTATTTATTTATTTCAAAGTACAAGAAATTATCTCAGCACTTCACAACCGTGTACCACCATATAGTGACATTGTACAGAAAGTGAAGGGTAATTCTAATGAATACTGAACCTGGCAGATACAAAAAGTAACAGGGCCCCCGGGTAACTTACAACGGAGTACCTGAAACAAAAAGAGAATATTTTTAATTTGATTTAAAATAATGAAAAACATTGGTGTAAATGTCAGTTCTACAGGTTACTAGGGGCACTTTTTTAAAGGCTGAATGGTAGTGCATATTTATACACACTTGTGTAAATATCAAAATAACATTTATGACAATCCGTGAGTAAGGCCAAAATTAGCATAGTTTAGTTACATTGGCCTAAAATTAAATACATTTTATGAAAACCTTATATATTTTTTCATGCTAATCAAAAGCTCTAATTTTATTATAGGGAATATAAAATTTGACAATTAGAAAATCTAAACATGAGGTAAAATAGGCCTTTTGCACAAGATTTTAGCCCAAAAATATATATAGAGAAAATTATTAGCACAGAGAGCTTATTAGTAAGTATGTTCCACCTGTATTTTTTGTGTGATGTCGTTATGATAGTGTAAGCCTGCTTGTCAGCATAGAATGAGTTAAGGGCCTTACTCGCTGCCTGACATGGAATCTATTGTATGAGTGAGCGTGTGTGTTGCAACTTTGTTGCAAAAGAAGTGGGTGGGTTTGGTACTCACTATTTAGGCAGTTGCATGCCTGTTCTCGTCATCTTTTGGTTCCAGTTTCTTCACTGTGTTTTTCCTCTCCCATCCTTTGTTTTGTGCTGCTCTTTTGCAGGTGCAGTGGAGTGGCGGCACTGAGGTGATATGACCTCCTTAGGGTTGCTGCTTTAGTTACTTAGGCGGGTGTCTGATTGGTTGAAATTTCTCTTGTAAGCCCTCTGCCCTTAATTTGTTCTCCCCTCTGTATTTGCTTGCTGTTTGGTTTGCCTTATCGTTACCCCTTATGGGTCAGAATTTGTTGTTATCCTCTGGTAGCAGGAGGTCAAGGCCTATTTTTGAAGTAAGAGCTCTTAGGAGGTGGCAGTCGAGCTAATGGGTGGAGTTATGTCCCTAGGTGCCATCCTGGGGGTACTCCACCCAGCGGGTCTGCTGAGCGTGCTCTTTTAGGGTGTTTGCTACTCTATGGAGGTAGGGCCTGGCAGAGGTCCCGTGTAACGCCCTGACCTCTTGCTGTTTGGGGTTTGTTAGGTTGCTCAGCTGCCGCCACCCAAGATGAGAATACTTCATGAAAAGTCTTAAGTTTAAATGTATTAAGTTATTTAAAGTTTAATAAAAGGGATCATGAGCGGTCTTTAAAGATCTGTGTCAGTGTCTTTGTTTTAGATGTAAGTTTATTTGATTAAGATTGAGGAGTTCTTTTTATAGATGGGAATGTCCAATAAGGGTTCAAGCCCTTATGAAATGTCTAACAAACACCTAGATTACAAGTTTTGCACTATAGAGGTTGCGAAACGAATGCAACACAAGTTATGTGCGTTATTTCACCCTCCATAGTGCTGCCATTACGAGTTTTGGAAAAGCCGCCTTGTGCGTGCGATATGGTTGCGATGAGCTCCATACCGCACAAAATCCAAGTGCTGCTTTGACGTGCTCGTGCACGCTTTCCCCATAGACATCAATGGGTAGAAAGTGTTAGAAAAAAACCTAGCACCTGCGATTGCAGAATGAAAAGCTCCATAACTCAACCCCATTGATGTCTATGGGGAAAAAAAAGTTCAATTTAAACCTAATACCCTAACATAAACCCCTTGTCTAAACACCCCTAATCTGCTGCCCCCGACATCACTGACACCTACATAAACTTATTAACCCCAATATGCCGCCCCAACATCACTGCCACCGAAATAAATTTATTAACCCTTAATCTGCCACTCCTGATATCGCCGCCACTATATTAAAGTTATTAACCCCTGTTCCCCTGCACCCCAACATCCCCCACACTATAATAAAGATATTAACCCCTATTCTGCTGCTCCCCAACATCGCCGCCACTAAATAAAGTTATAAACCCCTAAACCTCTGGCCTCCCACGTCACTGCCACTAAATAAACCTATTAACTCCTAAACCGCCAGCCCCCCACATTGCCAAAAACTTAATTAAAATAACAACTCCCTAACTTTAAATTAAAATTAAAAGATGTATCTTAAAATAAATAAAAATTTTATTTATTATTTAGTTTAAACTATAAATTAAACTAACATTACTATTATACTAAACTATTATACTAAAATTAAAATAACTATCAATTAAATAAATTAAATTACACATTAAAAAAACCTAACACTATTAAAAAAAAATTAAATCTACAATTACAAAAAATACTAAATTACAAAAAATAAAAAAATACTAAAGTACAAAAGATACAAATCACTAAATTACGAAAAATAGCAAACAACATTATGCAAAATAAAAACAATTACACCTAATCTAATAGCCCTATAAAAATAAAAAGCCCCCCCAAAATAAAAAAATCCCTAGCCTACAATTAACTACCAATAGCCCTTTAAAGGGCCTTTTGTAGGGTATTGCCCTAAAGAAATCAGCTCTTTTTTCCTTGCAGGGCTATATTGCATGGTACTTGTCTCTCCGCAGCCAGATAGTATAGCAAAACTTGCATTGTGAGAGATCTTGCAGTGCTGGATGACCATTTTAGATCATCTCATCTGAGTGGAGAGCTTTAGATCAAATGGCCCTATGTCAGAAGTCTGTCACTAACATTACTTTTGCACTATTTGATTATAATAAAGGTTCAACAGTTTCACTATGTAAATTGTATATTCATTTAATTATTTTTAGTGCATTTCTTATATACTCATGTTGAAAAATCAGATGTTTAATTTTGTTTCCCAGGTAATAGTTTGCTGCTGTGTGTGCTCCCATCAGTCTATGAAATGCAGCCCCAGCCAATAAACCTGCACCTGAAAGAGCTTGTATCCAAGATGCCACATTTAAAGGAAGGAGAGCAGCACCACATTCTGAAGTTGCTACAAGCAGTGGCTAGAAGGAAACAAACCACGGTAATTACATTACTGAAAAAAAGTAGTTAGCAAAAATACAGTCTAATTTTTATGTGTCTTTATTTATAAAATTGAAACACAATCAACATGCTTAGAAACATTACATTAATTATCTGTGGATGAAAGCAATAAATAGAGAACATAACATGTAACATACAATAGAATCACATTATCTGTTAATACCCTTTGAGAGAGATGAAAAACAGATGATATTTACTCCATTCCAAAATTGTGAAATTGCACAGTGGAAAAAAAAGAAGCTCTCATTCTACTCAAAAAAAATTGAAGTGAAAAGTGTACTCATGCACATTATTATTGTGAGAAAAAGGTGCTCTTACCCCTCAAAATAAATAAGTGAAGATGGCACTAACAGGCTGTGTCTATTATTTATTACTGATAGTAGTCCCCTGTTACTATTAAAGCAATTCTTCTTCTTGAGACTTACAAAAAGTGTATGGTACAAGCACTATTGAAGTTACCAAGTAATGGCAACATATATTTTGTGAGAGCTGCTATAGTTTAATAGTATATTAGTAACCATATTGTATAACTGTTGTACAGGCTACAGTGCTTCACCAGTAACAACACCATTTAGCTATTGTACAACAGCTTTTACACAGCTAAAGCTCAGTTTGGAGAATCAAAAACAAATGGTCCTCTGCATTTAGTAACCTGTCCCAGTACACAAAACCTAACTGTCATCTGAACCCGTTTCCTATCTTGATTTCCCCTCTCATTCATGTATATTCCCCATTACAATTATGCCAAGCCCCCCCCCACAATACCCCGAAATGATATCCTCTTCTCACATGATCCCCTCTCCAATTACAACTCCAAATTCCTAAACTTCACCAAAAATAAGGAAAAATAATGTAAATAAAAAAGATGCAATTATTAAATCCCAAAGTTTACTTGTCTCTAAAGTCTAAAATGTTTTTTCAGTCTCTTCTAGCAATGCTGCAGCATGTCCTATTCATTTGTATTCAACACCGTGATTATCCAACCAAGACTGTCTTATTTTTCATTTATACAGTATATATATATATATATATATATATATATATATATATATATATATATATATATATATATATATATATATAACTACAGCAAGAAAGAAGAGAGTACATGACCTGCTGTAAGACTAAAAGAGACTTAAGATAAAAAGAATATTTCACATGTACATTACATGTTTTACGTGTGCTAGAATTTAGGTTTTAAAATGTTTTATCTTTACCTTTAAGCTGAATGGGTTGTGACATATAGGATTAGAATTTAGTGGGACTTTCTTGCAGGATTGTGGAAGTTGGGTAAATGCAGTGGGGGGGTGATATTGGTGGGTGGCTTAGCTATTTACTGAGGCTGGGCCATAAGTAGGGTTAATTATACTGTTGTCGTGTCTTGGGCAGGGCTGGGGCAGTCCCTGAGAAGCTGACAAAGAGACAGTAGGCATACCTCCCAATCTGACAATCCCACAAGACCTAGGGTTGGTTGGGAGGTATGTATAATCACAGATGTGCACCCATAACAATGCTTTGCCACTCCAAATAAGAATAAGGCCAGTGAGCCAATCAGGAGCATATGTATGTAGGTATGCTGCAACCTGCATCTTTATCTTAAAGGGTCATTGAACTGATGTGCACAACTACAAAAGAATAGTAATTACTCATTACTTTATTGCATTCCCTTCATCAGAGAGGTGCCTTGTCTAAAATAAAATATTTTTTGCTAGATATTATTACTGCTAGATTTAGTTGTAAAAACATAATATGTATTTAATATGTTTGTGATGACCTATGTATTAAGGAGTTAATTCTTTAGTGCCCTGTAGTGGTAATAGTGTATATAAGATGTGAGTTTTCATTTATGTGTATGGCATAATTAAGGGAACATATCCAGAAATGTTGCTATGTTGTTTGAGACTTTTGCTTAAAATTAAATACATTTTTTTACTTTTATGCTGCCTCATCTAGACTTTTTTTTTGCAACTGTTACAGCTCAAGTATTTTCATAGACGCTGACAAAATATTGGCCATTTTTTAATAGCTGCATCATTTATTTTGAGTTAGTATGCATGATACATCATGTGAGCTTTACATTTTTGCATTTTTTACACAGTTTTAGTTAAACAAAATATATTTTAAAAAAAATACTAAGCAATGATATATAGCAATGCAGCCACTGCAAAAATGCACAGCTCCTGCTTTGCATCATGCACTCTAAGCTGAAGCTTTTTATACAGTTGTCAAAAAGTTGACAACCTAATTGACATGTAAAGGCACATTACTTCTGTCACGAGTTGTGAGAATACCTGAACTCCAAGATGGCGACACCTAGTATGAAGAGACTGCGCTTCAGTATCTGGTATCTTTAAGCTCTTAAAACAGGAGAGCTGATTTAAAAATAGCTGCAGGAACAGGATGAAATGCAATAACATACACCTAGATTACAAGTTTTGCGCTATAGAGAAATGTTCTAATTTTTTTGAGCGCTGGGCGTAAAAAAAGGTACCTGTGCAAATTTTGGGCAAGTGACCAATATGTGTGCGCACTTGAAAACATAACACACATATGCAAACTCGCACATAAATATATACACAGTCACTCACTCTCCCTCACACTCACATACACACTCTCCCTTACACCCTCAAACACACACACACACACACACAGAGAGCCCCTCTCCCTCACACCCTCAAACACACACACCCAGAGAGCCCCTCTCCCTCACACCCTCAAACACACACACACACACACAGAGAGAGCCCCTCTCCCTCACACCCTCAAACACACACACCCAGAGAGCCACTTTCCCTTGCACCCACACCTACACACTCCCAGAGAGCCACTCTCCCTCTCTCACCCACACACACACAAAGCCACTCTCCCTCACACACACAGAGAGCCACTCTCCCTCACAGCCATACACACACAGATCTACTTTTACTCACCCACACACACCCAGAGAGCCACTCTCCCTTGCACCCACACCTACACTCTCCCAGAGAGCCACTCTCCCTCTCACACACACACACACAAAGCCACTCTCCCTCTCACACACACAAAGCCACTCTCCCTCACACACACACAGAGCCACTCTCCCTCACAGCCACACACACACCCAGAGAGCCACTCTCCCTCACACACACAGAGAGCCACTCTCCCTCACACACACACAGAGCCACTCTTCCTCACACACACACAGAGCCACTCTCCCTCACAGCCACACACACACCCAGAGAGCCACTCTCCCTAACACACACACAGAGCCACTCTCCCTCACAGCCACACACACACCCAGAGAGCCACTCTCCCTCACCCCCAGAGAGCCTGAACACTATGGAGACACAGCATTAGCATTAACATGCTGGTCAGAACCCGCAGCTCAGTGCCTGCCAAAGGATGCTTGACTTGGCTGGCTTCCTGCTCTATTCTGCTAATAAAAGGAGCAATAGAGGAGCCTCATTTGCTTTAGTACTAATAGATCTAGTATGTATTTTGTGTCCCAGACTCATCCTGCTATACTTTCCCTTAAAGACCTTTAATGATACTTAGAAGATATAGTGTCCTACCTTGACGATGCACCACTGGACACTCAGTCACCAAGAGGGATCTCACGCTAGCTCCAGAACACCTGGGGAAGCCTCCTCCCCTGATCTGCCTCTGTTTGCCTGTAGTGTAGTCCCTGCCCGGCCAGCCCTCTCTGCAGCTCTATGCCCTCCCCTTATTGCAATTGGGGAAGTCCGCAGCAGCGCCTTATAGTCAAATATAGGGAGGACTAGGAGATCTTTACTGCATTCTGCGACAGTCTGCTGCCAATATCTTTGCCGGCGCTAAAAAAAACTGAGCACTTAGAGTTTTGGCGTGCTGAGGGCTTCTGCTTCATTAATGCCCCTTTTGATGCGCGGCGTTAATAAAGTAGTGCGCAGGACTTCTAAAATCAATGCGTGACCGCGCTGCTGCACGCATTAGAGGGAACATTGCTATAGAGGGTGCGAAACGAAAGCAACAAAAGTTGCGTTATTTCACCCTCCATATCGCTGCCATTACAAGTTTTTAAAAAGATGTCTTGTGCGTGCGATATGGTGGCGATGAGCCACCATATAGTGCTTTGACATGCTTGTGCATGCTTTCCCTATAGACATCAATGGGGAGAGAGTGTTAGAAAAAAACCCAAAAAACTTACGATCACGGAATGAAAAGCTCCGAAACACAACCCAATTGATCTCTATGGGGAAAAAAAACTTACGTTTAAACTTAACACACTAACATAAACGCCAAGTCTAAACAACCCTAATCTGTCACACCCAACATCGCCAACACCTAAATAAAGTTATTAATCCCTAATCTGCCGCTCCCGACATCGCCTCCACCTAAATAAAGTTATTAACCCCTATTCCACCACTCCCCGACATCGCCGCCACTATATTAAAGTTATTAACCCCTATTCCCCTGCACCCCAACATCACCCACACTATAATAAATGTATTAACCCTTATTCCACCGCACCCCGACATCGCCGCCAATAAATAAAATTATTAACCCCTAAACCTAAATGTTAGTTTAATTTATAGTTTAAACTTAGTTTTTTTTTAATTTCCCAGGTAAGTTTTTATTTATTTTAAGACAGGGATCTTGTAATTTTTATTTAAAGTTAGGGGGTTGTTAGATTTAGGGGTTAGTGGTTTAATTTAGTTTGTTGCGATGTGGGGGGCTGTCGGTTTCGGGGTTAATAGGTTTATTTAGCGGCAGTGATGTGGGAGGCCAGAAGTTTAGGGGTCAATAACTTTATTTAGTGGCGGTGATGGCGGGGAGCAGCGCAGCGGAATAGGGGTTAATAACTTTATTACAGTGGTGATGATGTCGATGACTGGTGGAATAGGGGTTGATACATTTTATTAAAGGCGGCGATGTCGGGAGCGGCAGATTAGCGGTTAATAACTTTAATATAGTGTTTGCGATGCGGGAGGACCTTGGTTTAGGGGTTAATAGGTAGTTTATGAGTGTTAGTGTACTTTGCAACACTTTAGTTATGAGTTGTGTTGCGCAAAATTCATAACTACTGGTCTCAGATTGCGGAATGGATTGTGTCGGTATAGGCTGTAATGCAAGCTTTTTAGCCTCACCGCAAAACTTGTAATGGCAGCACTATGGAAATCTCACGCAAAAACGTAATTTTTTTAAATGTGACGTTGCGATAAAGGCTAAAATGCTTACGGTTCAGCTATACCGGCAAGACTCGTAATGACTGCATTCCGGTTTTAAGGCTGAAATGGTCATTTTTTTCAGCGTTAAAACCCAAATGCAAAATTTCTAATCTAGGTGAATGTGAATAGTCACTAATCTTTTGTAGCTGTGCACAGCAGTTTAATGTCCCTTTAAATGGCTCAAGGTTGTTCTAGTAATGTAACTTTGACTAGCTGTTGAACACCTTTTGAACACATACTAAAAGAAGAATTCAATTTAAGCATAACATTCTTTAGCAAAATATAAAACATTTTTTTTTATTGAGGATGAATTATACATACAGGAATATGTGATTATACGGTACAAGATTGTAATAGGGTTACTCATGGAACAATGCAGTATAGATTATGATTAAAAAAGTTACAAACACAAACTGTAAGTGAAATACAAAGCATACATGGTGGATATCCTCATTTTATTCCTATATATGTAGGGGGCTGAGGTGTATCTCAAGAGAGAACAAAAGAGCTATGGAAGGAGGGCAGCAAAAACTCTTAAGATATATGAGGGTGTTGTAAGATAATGTAAGGGCTATGTTTTCTTAGAGGCCTATCAATAGCTATGATAAGGTAGGCATCAAATTATAGTTCTTAATATTGGTTGCTCCTAATTATAGTATTCATCATATAGATAGTTGAAAAAGATAGTCCTGTAAAGACTTAACTATAACCATAAAATAACATGGTAACATTGGTGCTGCAAAATAACATAAAGGGGGTCCAGTAAAAATATATACAGACTTTCTTATAAGCAAAATAAAGAATGCTGTTATTCTAATTTTAGCTCATTCCCACGGCCCCGGATGCTGGCCATGGATATTCAACCAAATTGTGGAGTATACTTATATACCACTGATGACTTATAAGGGGAAGAGATACAAAATGGAAAAAATAAAATAAAATAAACACATATTGAACCCTTCACTTGGCTTACAGTAGAAAGTCAAGGTAACAATAAAGCATACCAGTGAAAAGCTAAATCAGTTTTCTAGAAGCCTGTTAAACAAAAATACAACAAAAACATCAGAGTGTTATTAACATATAAAACATTTGAAATAACTTAACTAGCTGTCTAATATGCACATTAAGAATGGAATATTATTGACTGAAGCAGTGTTCGGTTGTTAGCCCTCTCCTTTCCTATTCTTCTGCCGTATATTAATTTGTGTGCCAAGAGGAGTCTTGTATAGGTGGGCCACGATGGAGTAGATAAAATCTGTGATTGAGGCATTAGGGCCGGGTAGGCTAGCTGGAGAGAAAATGCGTTCTGCAGGTCTGGGCAGACGAATCTACAGAGCAGCTGTTTCAGGCTGGATTAGGTTCTTTGGATTTTGCCTATGTTGGGAACCGCTAAGATTGAGGGCAATAGGTAACGTATTGTGAAGTAAAGCGTCCCAGTTCAACTTGGTTGTTGTGGATTATAAGTGTGTAGTCCCACTGTCCACAGAGATCAGTGACTCCCCTCCATATACAGGTAAAGATGGTGTCTGTGTCCAATAGAACCTTACCGCTGTGGGGGATCCAGTATTGCCATTACGTCTCTGATCTGGCAGCTCCAGCTTGTAAAGGGAATGTTCAGCTCGAGGAGAATACTGCCAAGTAATATCTTTTGGATTATATGCGAAGCCACACATTTTCCACGACTGCGGTAGTATATGGCTGGTATTTGGTTGCGTGAGCTCTGGAATTGTCCGCATGCTGGGCTGTCTGTCTTCTTCAAAGTTTGAAGCTTTTACATTTAGCTGAATAGGAGTCACTGTGGTCTTTGCAAATATTGTGCTTTCTATATATGAATTTAGCTTGTGTTTTGAGGGTAATCTGTCTGCTATAGATTGCAGTAATGCCTCTATCTTGGCAAATCGGCAGTCCAGCTTGTCAGAAAAGTCATCATCCCACATGGGATTAACTGCAGTGTATTCAGGCTGATGGGAGATGTGAGTATAATATAGTAGTTAGAGTCTTGATAAAGGTCCACTGAGGACCGAAACGCGTAGACCCATTGGTAAGCATCTTTTCAATATTTCTGAGTATAAGAAAACTGTGCCACGCTATGTTTTATTTTTTATTCTAGGACTCGACCAGTATATCACAGGAGCAGCTGATTTCCATTAGGACGCATTGGGATCCAAGGTCTCCTTCTTTTTTTCTATTGGGAGCACTTCACCAATTGAATACTTTTGCATTTGGATATAACGTTATTGTTGGTTTATATTTTCTTCACTGACTTTATTTGGACACTTGCTTTGAACATTTTTTGAACAGTTTTTTGAACAACAGTTTTTTGAATATTGTGTTGAACACCCATTATCGTGAGATTTTTTGGATTTTTTTGACGTTTATTCACATTTTTTCTTCTGTCACATAGCTACACTCTCCTTATTCATCTGGTTTTCCCCATTCTCTATTAACCCACTGTTTGGATTATTATTGTACGTTTGCGTTTTATTGTAAATTCTTTGTATATCACACTTTGGCTTATATTGTGCAACGGCACTTCACATTTGTTGTTTGTATTTGTTGTTTGCGAGCGGATTTCGCTCTTGACCCCTTAACTATCACATCGTTTTCAAAGTCTACTTAGGCTATCCCTCAGATATGGATCCATAACTGCAGGCCGTTTTATCGTGCTGCATTTGCATTACCAGCTATTACATTCAGCCCTTTACTGGGACATCGTCACCAGTAATCAGCTGCTTTTAATCTATTAAGGTTATATTTCAGATTTTTTAGGTTTTATCAACATAATCTGACTTCTTTCAGTATCATCTGTATTTTAGCTTGACTGGGACATTGTCACCAGTAATTATCTGTGTTTTTTCTACCAGTGTTTTTAATTAACACTTGCTTATTTCTACCAGTAGTTTTTATTTTACTTGCTAGTTGGTATATCGTATTTAACTTGTTTTCCAGTCTCATCAACGAGACCCCCCTTCTTGCACCATTGTAAGGAACAAGGATTTCTGTACCTGTTCCACAATCTTTATTATCTATTTTTATATCTCAATTGTTTTAAGTTTATTGCTTGTTTTAATTTCATTGCATCTTTTATTGTATCTGGTCAATAAATATATATTATTATAATTTACTAGTGTGTATAACGACCCCTAAGCCTCTGTTGGCGCTGTGTACACCCCTTTCTATATCCTTCACTTTGTTTTTGGGGGGTTGGTTAGACCCTCTTTGTGTACCACAGCATAGGGGTCATCTTAGCGCTGGATCACCATATTCATATTCTGTTAGAAAAGTCATCATCCCACATGGGATTAACTGCAGTGTATTCAGGCTGATGGGAGATGTGAGTATAATATAGTAGTGAGAGCTTTAAATCGTAGTATAACTACTAGATCTAAAGGTGCAAACCAGCTCTGGCTAAGTACCGAAGTTCCATCGGGGGGGGGGGGGGGACACGCTGCCTGTAATTTTGCCACTGCTACAGGCCTCATTTGTCTGCTTTTGGCTCAAGATTCATTAATACAGCAAGTCTGGTAGGATTGTTGCTAGTAGATAATAGTAAACACAATGATATTTGTATTCTTGATAGATGCTGTAAAATTAAAGCAATAATTGGCGGTTTATTGATTTTTCCTCCAGAAAGGTGCGACTGCTCAGAGCCGCTGCTTGGACACGCCCCCCCCAAATATAACATTTTTAACAGTAAAATGTTCCTTTACAGAAATAGATGTCAATATGTATGGATAGTTAGATCGCTGGGATAGTAAATATGTCTCATTAAAGAATATTGTAATACTGCTTTCCTCTGCTAAAGGGTAACTTTTATTGTAGCTTTGAATTCTAGATAGTAGAATATACTAGGTAATATAAAATGTGTTTTTTTACATATACATTCATGGTTGTCAGTCCAGTAAGAATATTTCAATACAGTGTTGCACATTGCTGTATTTAGTTACTTTGTTTTCCTGAGTATGAACTTTAGCTCTGGCACAACTTGGCTTTGCATGGGTGGCCATACTTATTTTTGTTTTATTTTATGGCTTACACTCAATAATCAGTCTGTACAGGCCTCCATTAAACTTATTTTAGCATCTGCAGACTCATTTACATGTTGCTTTGTCCTTGTAGTCTTCACTTTTCATCCAGTCTGGCAGCCTCTGGATATTAAAGAAAGTCTGAAACAGATTGTTCCCATTATACTAAATTCTCACTGTACCTAGGAAGCCCCCCAGATTGCAGCCTACAGTTAGCTCGCGGTGCAGCTCTTTAACAAAGGAAATGGTGAATTATAATATAAACATACTTTAACACTGATGTCATAAACATGGTACCCAAAGAAAAATAGAAACGGAAACCGGAATACAGAATTAAAAATACCCTTTCAAAATTAAGTAGATTTGATTTTAATTTTTAAATTATACCAATTGTGAAGCGGAAGTAAAAATAGTTAGTTCATTTTACATCTAGATTTACTGTAAACCTCATTCCTTACAACTCATGTAATCACATAGCTTGTTCCAAATTGTTCATTCTCTTTTATGCTTCACTCTTAATTAATTATATAACATTTATCATTTTATTATATGCTCTAAAATATTGTATATTCATACAATAGCTTTTCTTTAAAGCTCTGCATCACCACTTGCTGTTTATCACTTATGCCACCTTCACCTCACTGGTATATTTAAAATTCTACACTTTCTATCACATGAAACACCAATTATTCTAATTCACTTCCATATTATGTCACCTGTTTATTCCAGTAATTTCATTCATGCTCCCCTTAAATCCATCATATATGTTTCTAACAGATTCATTTTTCATATTAATGACTTCATCACTGCTGTCAGCTTTCTGAGCTTCAAGGGTGAAAAAAAATAGTTTATAGTAGTTTACAAACTATACATTTACCATGTCTTATCTGGGTTAGTTGGAGATTGGTGACAAGAATCCAAGAACAAATACTAGATATATTTACAATTTAGCTAATCAGTAATGACAACTTATGATAGTAACAGATCAGAGAGAGCTAAAGAGATGTAATAGGTGTAGGTCGGATGAAAACAACTTAAAATTGAGCAGAACAATAGATAAACATATGGCCAGAGGCAGAACTCTAATGACTAATGATAGAATTTGAGACAGATCATTGATCTATGCATGTTACAAGCCAGTAGATGGAGGGAGAGGTGTATAATTCACTAGGGCTAGATAGCCAGTAGTCAGGTACACATATATAATATGACTATTGCTAGATGCAGGCAGGTTAATGTTTAGAAAGCAGGTACCAGTCAATTTAAAGTGCTACTATGAAAAAAACTATGACTAGAGATTTCTTATAGCAGCTTTATTTTAATGAACTAATGATAATGTAATTGATGTTTTATGACATCTTGCTTTAAGCAACTCCCAAATAATTACATCTCCCATCAGAGAGTTTCTAAACCCAACCACTAACTTATTCCCAAACCAAGAGACATTCTTACACCTGACCCAAACTCCCCAAGTTCTACCATGCTAACTATAACCTTCACCAGTTACAAAGGTTTGCTTAATAGATGATCCATCCCCTCCACTACCTCTACTACATGTATTACCTAACAGAGTGCCCAACAGCCTTCATTCTTAACCACTACCTCATTCCCAATGCAAATAACTCTAATGGTTGACCCAGTCCACCCGCGTGCTAATATACTAACTTTGAGCTCCACCCACAGTGAATATACCCCATTGACTACCTGATTTCTACACAACTAGCTACAACCTTCACTTACTGCAAATGCATCTTTTGATGAACCAATCCACAAACTTCTATTACCCAAACTATAATCTCCCATCACAAACACCCCTTATGTTTAAATAAACTTTGTACTGCATTTTCCCCCCTGCTATATTGTGTTCCCAATAATCAATTAAAACCACTGGAGTGTTTCAAATAGTTTACAAATAGTTACTTTATCCTTTTTTTTTTATTATTTATAATAGCTGGTTTTAAAATATGAATACTTTAATATTCTCTATAGAACAGTTATGTAAACAAGAGACAACAAGCCACAATCAAGTGCCACCCAGCAGGGGAAAGAAGAGATAAGTACTTTTCCTTTTCATTTGCTCTCTCTAAGTATTGGCCATTGTGTAAAGAAAGAGGGACACGAAAAAGGAGGCCTTTGATTATAGAGAAATAGATAACAATAGTTCTGCTGTTTCTGCAGGTTTAGTCCATTTACTTGGGCATATTCTTAACAACAACATATTGAGGCTTCAGTGAGCAAAAACAGCTATTTCATATACAAACATAATCATAAAGGTTACATTTTTATAGCTTCTATGACAAGTCATTGGGAATACATTAAGGGGAAACTATCTATTTATGTTCCTTTAAACATCCCCCGATATAACACCTCAACAAAATCCCCCCTTTAGCCCAATTAAATCTAAACTGCCATTGCCTGACTCCCCAATTAGTAATTTCCTTTCAATTATTTTTCCCCCACATTGTATATAACCCTCACACAGCAGTACCTTCACAATTCTAAATTACACAAAATAATCATTAAAAAAAAAACTAACTTAAAAATACCCCTTACTCTTACCTTTCCTGCAGTCCACGTGAAGCATATTCTTGACAGTACTTATAAAAAAAAAAATCCTGATTGGTTAATCAGAACCATGAGAGCTCCTGAGGCAATCTGTCGTTTAGTACACTATGGGCGCCATTTATTAGGCTATGGATGCAGCTTCTGGGCGTTATTGGTTCAAACTTACTGTAAGCTACTTAACCTATTGGATGGACACCTAAAGTGGAGAATATTTCAATCATCCTGATCTGATGGGGATGATTGACAGCCCCTGCTCATGTGCAGCATTGTACAATCAGTGGCTTGCACAATGATAAATGCAAGGCCAGGAAAGCAAGGTTCATGATAGCGAACCTTGTCCATCTGTCACACAATAATTGGAGCTCTATAGATGCAATGCTATTTTCTCAATATAGTAATCTAAAAATCCTATTTGGGGCGCGATCCGATATAGATCGTAGTTTGCGGCACAAGCAAGGGAACCCCCGCCGCCCGTAGTTTCAGCTCGCAACTCAAGCTATCCAATATACCCCACCGTCAGATGCTAAAGTGCCGTAAGTCAGTTAAACCAGCGATGTCCAGAAATCTGCGTAAGTACAAATTTCTGGAGTCGCCAGTGACTTACGGCCCTTTAGAAACTGCCGGCGCCTACAAAACCTGACTAAGTTATAAAATCTCCCGTACTGTCTAACACGCCTCCCAAACATAGCCCGACAAGTCTAACCCTCTATCCGCAATCCCCCCTCACTCTCCTAATAATAAAAAATGTATTAACCCCTAAACCACTGCTCCCGGACCCCGCCGCACCTAATAAAGATATTAACCCCTAAACCGCCGCTCCCGGACCCCGCAGCCACCTACATTACCTACCCCCTAATGTGAGCTCCTACGCCGCCACCAGCTATATTAAACTACCCCCTAATGTGAGCTCCTACCCCGCCGCCAGCTATATTGAACTACCCCCTAATGTGAGCTCCTACCCCGCCGTCAGCTATATTAAACTACCCCCTAATGTGAGCTCCTACCCCGCCGCCAGCTATATTAAAATTATTAACCACTAATCTAATCCCCCTACCCCGCTGCCAGCTATATTAAAATTATTAACCCCTAATTTAATCCCCCTACCCCGCCGCCAGCTATATTAAATTAATTAACCCCTAATCTAATCCCCCTATACTGCCGCCAGCTATATTAAATTAATTAACCCCTAAAATACTAAACTATCCCTACCACTAAACCTAAGTCTAACCCTACAAATAGCCCTGAAAAGGGCTTTTTGCGTGCCATTACCCCAAAGTAAACAGCTCTATTGTCAGCCCTTAAAAGGGCTTTTTGCAGGGCTTTGCCCCAAAGTAATCAGCTCTTTTACCAGCCCTTAAAAGGGCTTTTGGCGGGGGATTGTCACAAAGTAATCAGCTCTTTTGCCTATAATCTAAATCCCCCTATACCGCCGCCACCTATAATAAATGTATTACCCCCTAATCTAATCCCCCTACACCGCCGCCACCTATATTAAATAGATTAACCCCTAATCTGACCCCCCTACACCGCCGACACCTATATTAACTATATTAACCCTAATTATATTAGGGTTAATATAGTTATTAGATTATATATATTAACTATATTAACCCTAATTATATTAGGGTTAATATAGTTAATATAGTTATTATATTATATATATATTAAGTATAATAACCCTATCTAACTCTAACACCCCTAACTAAATTATTATTAAAATAAATCTAATTAATATTAATAATTAAAATATTCCTATTTAAATCTAAATCGAGCTCGCATTCTATTGGCTGTTCCGATCAGCCAATAGAATGCAAGCTCAATCTAATTGGCTGATTGGATCAGCCAATCGGATTGAACTTGCATCTGATTGGCTGATTGAATCAGCCAATCAGATTTTCTTACCTTAATTCCAATTGGCTGATAGAATCCTATCAGCCAATCGGAATTCGAGGGACGCCATCTTGGATGACATCATTTAAAGGAAACTTCATTCGTCTTTCAGTTGTCGGGCCAGCTGGATGTTCTGCGTCGGAGGTCCGAAGAAAGAAGATTGAAGATGCCGCTTGGAGGAAAACTTTGCCCCGATGGAGGACCTCTTCTTTGCCGCTTGGATGAAGACATCGCCGGATGGAAGACTTCTTCTTTGCCGCTTGGATGAAGACATCACCGGATGGAAGACTTCTTCTTTGCCGCTTGGATGAAGATATCGCCCGGATTGGATTAAGAGTTCGGCTCGGCTGGGTGAAGACGACTCAAGGTAGGGAGATCTTCTGGGGCTTAGTGTTAGGTTTTTTTAAGGGGGGTTTGGGTGGGTTTAGAGTAGGGGTATGTGGGTGGTGGGTTGTAATGTTGGGGGGTGGTATTGTGGTTTTTTTTACAGGCAAAAGAGCTGAATACTTTGGGGCATGCCCCGCAAAAAGCCTTTTTAAGGGCTGGTAATAGAGCTGTTAACTTTTGTAATTTAGTTTAGGGTAGGGAATTTTTTTTATTTTGGTGGGCTTTGTTATTTTATTAGGGGGCTTAGAATAGGTGTAATTAGCTTAAAATTCTTTTAATCTTTTTTTATTTTTTGTAATTTAGTGTTTGTTTTTTTTGTAATTTAGTTTAGTGTATTTAATTGTATTTTAGTTTAGATATTTGTAGTTTATTTAATTTATTGATAGTGTAGGTGTATTTGTAACTTAGGTTAGGATTTATTTTACAGGTAATTATTTTAACAAGGTAGCTATTTAATAGTTATTAACTATTTAATAGCTATTGTACCTAGTTAAAATAAATACCAAGTTACCTGTAAAATAAATATAAACCCTAAAATAGCTACAATGTAATTATTAATGACATTGTAGCTATCTTAGGGTTTATTTTATAGGTAAGTATTTAGATTTAAATAGGAATATTTTAATTAATAATATTAATATTAATTAGATTTATTTTAATAAAAAATTTAGTTAGGGGTGTTAGAGTTAGATAGGGTTATTATACTTAATATATATATATATATATATAATATAATAACTATATTAACTATATTAACCCTAATATAATTAGGGTTAATATAGTTAATATATATAATCTAATAACTATATTAACTATATTAACCCTAATATAATTAGGGTTAATATAGTTAATATAGGTGGCGGCGGTTTAGGGGGATTAGATTAGGGGGTAATACATTTATTATAGGTGGTGGCGGTATAGGGGGATTTAGATTATAGGCAAAAGAGCTGATTACTTTGTGACAATGCCCCGCCAAAAGCCCTTTTAAGGGCTGGTAAAAGAGCTGATTACTTTGGGGTAATGCCACGCAAAAAGCCCTTTTCAGGGCTATTTGTAGGGTTAGACTTAGGTTTAGTGGTAGGGATAGTTTAGTATTTTAGCGGTTAATTAATTTAATATAGGTGGCGGCGGTATAGGGGGATTAGATTAGGGGTTAATTAATTTAATATAGCTGGCGGCGGTGTAGGGGGATTAAATTAGGGGTTAATAATTTTAATATAGCTGGCAGCGGGGTAGGAGCTCACATTAGGGGGTAGTTTAATACAGCTGGCGGCGGGGTAGGAGCTCACATTAGGGGGTAGTTTAATGTAGCTGGCGGCGGGGTAGGAGCTCACATTAGAGGTAGTTTAATACAGCTGGCGGCGGGGTAGGAGCTCACATTAGGGGGTAGTTTAATACAGCTGGCGGCGGGGTAGGAGCTCACATTAGGGGGTAGTTTAATATAGCTGGCGGCGGGGTAGGAGCTCACATTAGGGGGTAGTTTAATATAGCTGGCAGCGGGGTAGGAGCTCACATTAGGGGGTAGTTTAATACAGCTGGCGGCGGTGTAAGGGGCTCAGATTAGGGGTTAGTTAATGTAAGTGGCGGTGGTGTAAGGGGCTCACATTAAGGGGTAGTTAATGTAGGTGGCGGCGGTGTAGGGGCTCACATTAGGGGGTAGGTAATGTAGATGGCGGCGGTGTAGGGTCTCACATTAGGGGGTTATACATTTAATGTAGGTGGCGGCGGGTCCGGGAGCGGCGGTTTAGGGGTTAAATACTTTATTAGGGATTGCGGCGGGGGATCGTGGTTGACAGGTAGATAGACATTGCGCATGCGTTAGGTGTTAGGTTTTATTTTGCAGGTAGTTTAGGGAGTTACGGGGCTCCAATAGACAGCGTAAGGCTTACTACGCCTGCAATTTGTGGCGAGGTGAAAATGGAGTAGGATTTCTCCATTTTCGCCACGTAAGTCCTTACGCTGTATATTGTATACCAAACTGCGCTGGTTTGGTATACCTGCCTATGGGCCAAAAAACTACGGCCGAAGGCAGAAATATACGAGCGTAACTTCTAGGTTACGTCGTATATGTGATACCAAACCAGCGCAAAATTTGGCATCGCCGGCTTTTGCGGGCGACGCTGCATATCGGATCAGGCCCTTGATGTTTAGACACACTGTTACAGCTCTTCAAAATATGTTGGTGATTTAACAAAAAAAAAAGCATTGGCACTAAACAGCTAGCTATCTAAAGCCTACTCAGTGCTATCATTATATCCCAAGAATCAAGTCTCAAGTGTGTTAACATTTTTATGTATTTGTTCCTAAAAAGCTACTACTTTCAACATATTTGTTATCTTATATATACAAATGAATACATGTAAGAGATGTTTATATTGGCATTGTTGCTCTGTCTCGCATGTCATAATAAGTGCCTTGTTAGAGAGAAGTACGTATTTATTTTATTATAGATTTTTAGAACATTGTCAGATATGTATCTTGTGTAAATCCCTATATGCTCCAATAATTAAACAGAGATGGGAAATAAAAAGAGAAATTATAGCAAATGTTTTTGTATAATGAGAGCGATCATATCATTAATATTTTATGCCTGGATTAAATAAAAAATCTGATACTATGTAACCATAGCTACACTACTTTTTCCAAAACATGGATCCACTCCTTCTTGCTGTTGCTACTGCTTGTTAATGACAAAATCAAGATTTCCAAAATATTTCCAAATGCATTTATTTATATATTTATTCAATATAATTGTCATAGTATTTTCAGCAGTTACGTTCATACTATAAGCAATAAAAATATTATGGCATACAGAATTCCTAGCTAGCTAAGCCAAAGGTAATACGCCTGTTCAGTTTCTGGGTCCAGATGATCAAAAGTACCACGAGGCAGGGATTGATTGCAATGTCCAAAAAGCCAACAAAATATTCAAATGGGCTGACAGTACTATTTAAAGGCAGCATTGCCAAGAGGCTCTTTACCATACATTACATACATATTCAAAGCAGCATCACCATCTATAGTACATCGAAGGTGTATTGTAAACAATACAATTTACATGTTTCAACAGAAACTCAACCCCCTGTTTGCGCAATACTAAACTGAATTAAATGTATTAATAATACACCCTATGGGGGGGGGAGGGGGCGAGGCTTGGAATCGGCCATGAATGGTCGCAAATTCTTAAGCTCTTAGAACAAATTTAGAAATATATGAGAAATCCAAGAGAACTTACCTCATCATATCACACATTTTAGAGATTTAACTACCTTATCTACTAAGGAATTGATTAATACCAGCATTGTCACAGCTATCCTTTCTGAGAACGGATCTAGCCTGTTGTGTGCCTAAGTTGAGGCCTTCGCTTATGCTCACAACCCCGCGGCCTGCCAGGTCAGAGCAGCTATTGATCTGTGGATATTATACCCTATCTACTATTGCTAATATGAAAGAGCTCCACTCAGCACCGCATGTATTACAAGTTTGCCGATCTAATGGGTTTCTGGCAGTCCATGCGTAAAGGCGGAGACCTATTACCAGATGCGGATACTAACAAGATGACAGTGATAAACATTCCCCTGACACTGCAAGGTACAGAATTGGAGCCCACAATTTCACTACCTAATGCACAGGACTGTGCCTATAGAGCTTTGCAACAAGAAAGAGTCTGGAACGCACGGCGGCCTCTATTGTGCTTACCGAAGATATATGGTGGTGAGCCCCTTGACTACTCTAGGGGAGTATTCGGCCGACCTCTCTGATGGTGCTGGGACTCCATAGCCCTATATGGAGAGACAGAAGGTCAGTTGCTAAGTAGGAGTACCAGATGCTTAGACATTTCACGAGTTTGGAGACACGGAAAGTGCACTACAACTAATTACTCCCTTGACTATACAAAGCTGGCAGAGGTTGATGGCTGCATATGCAGTAAAGTACTGGCAACTATCCAGGCTTTAACTACCTTAACCGAGATAAGCAGAGCTGATATTGGCCCAACCAAAGCCTCCCTAATGCAGTTTGAATGCACATATGTGAAGGTAGAGCACCAGCTAGATGTGAGACGTGTGTATGTCTTCTACATACTAGACGCTACATGTGTCCCTACGGAATTGAATTGTTGGTGGAGAACAGTGCAGCTCTGGAGTAGTTGCTGAGGCTCAGCTAGTTACATTATGCCCAAGAGGTATGACAGCTTTGGCACAGCCATTAGAACTGATGTGGGATAGAGATTACCATCTCAAACAACTAATCCAGCATTGACTATGCCCTATTGTCTTACTGGACGCTTTTATTACTTTTATCTCTTTTCGTACTATAACTAATAAAGACTTCACATCGGATCTGCGTTTAGTTTAGTATCCCACTAAAATAAAACCATACTGGCACTATTAGATAATATGCATACATTATAGAAGTAGTTCTCTTGTAGGACAGAATTGTTCACAAATATAGAGATAGTTACACCACTTGGGTGACATACAAAATGTAATTTCTCCTGTACATCTAGATAACACTGACTTAACCAGAATATTTTCTGTGTATATTATTATCATCCATATAACAAAACTATATTCTATATTTATAGTGATATGTTTAGAAGCATTATCTTGTACTATTAAATATACCTGCTTCTCTCCTATAGCTTTGCAACCCTATTTAGCAATAATATACCCTATAGGAGCTGGGGCATTGCTTAATGTATATGTATTGTATAGTATAACGTTAGAATTTGTGTGAAACTGTAAGCGACGCATGATTGTACTTATCTTCTATCGTGTCCTTAGGCGTCTATTATTACTTACTTCACAATTGCTATTGTGCATTCTTAATATTCATATTTACATAATATTATGATTCTGTTTTCACGTTTATAATATTCATATTTCATAGTATTGTGATTGCGTGATCTTTTTGTACTTATAATATTGCGACCGCAATGCAGCAAATGTGTTTTATAATAATATTAATATATAGATGTGTGTGTGTGTATGTATATATATATATATATATATATATATATATATATATATATATATATATATATATATATATATATATATATAAAATATAAATATATTAATATAGAACACGTTTGCTACAGTGCGATCGGACAATCATGATCAAAATATTATGAAATCTGAATATTACAAACGTGAAAACATGATTAAAATATTGGGAAATATGAATATTACGAATGTGTTCTCTCACTGAGACTCTCAGTATAATGTAAATATGAATGTTGAAAACATGCAATCAAAATAATAAGAACACAATACAAGATCACACTTGGGGGCCGATTTATTAAAGTGCGGACGGACATGATACAATGTAGCGTATCATGTCCGCCGCACACCAATAAATGCCGACAGCACACACTGTTGGCATTTATCATTGCACAAGCAGTTCTTGTGAACTGGGGGTGTTAATCAGCCCGATCATATAGGATGGGGCGGATTGAAGACCGCAGCTTCAAAGGCAGCAGATCAGTTATGGAGCAGCGGTCTTTAGACCACTGCTTCATAACTTCTGTGTCACGCCGCACATGGATGTGGCGGGGCTCTGGGCCTCCTGGAACTGTTTCTTTGCGTAAACCACTGCTCCCTATTTACATCGCCCAAGTATAGGTGTTACTGTGTGTGTTCCTGGGTGCTGTATTTCTTGTATTGCTGGATTGCCTAATTGTTGCTGAACTCTGCCTGTCTGACCATTCTGCCTGTTTAACCCCTGAATTGCTAGGTTGCCTAATTGTTACTGAACTCTGCCTTTCTGACCACTCTACCTGTTTAACCCATGAATTGCTGGATTGCCAAATTGTAACCGAACTCTGCCTGTCTTGCCACTCTGCTTGTTTAACCTCTGAACTGCTGGATGGCCTTACTGCTGCAGCTTGCTTCTGACCACTTATCTGATTAACCCCTGAATTGCTGTTTCTGTGGATTACCTCATTGTTACCAAACTCTGCTTGCCTGACTACTCTTCAGTTATTACCTGTAGTTCCGGGAAGTACTGTTACCTCATTTACTTGTCTATTCTCTTGTTCTGGGATATTTCCTTATCATTACACTTGACGATGGGATAAGAAGACTACAGGCCAAGTTTGGTCTGATAGGGAAATATCCCATGTGCATATCATTATACTTGGGCCATGGACCCAAATAAGGTAGCAAGAACAGTCTCTCTTCAGGGACAGATGCTGGGAACCCATGCAATACACTTGCAGAATATGGATTCTAAACTAGAGGCTATAACCGCTATGCTCTCATTGGTTGCAAAGAAAAACGCTGCCCCTGTTGTTACACATCTGGTCCCTGCTGCTAGTGCTGCAACATCCTTCCATGCTTCTCGAAGTATACCCCGGATACCACTGCCTGACAAGTATGATGGTACCACCGACTGTAGGGGTTTTCTTAACCAGTGCAGGCTGCACTTCCGCAATGATCCTCACACCTTCCAGTCTCATCTGTCAAAGGTCACTTTTATCATTTCTTTATTGAAAGACAAGGCCCTAGCCTGGGTCTCTCCCCTTTTGGAATAGAGCGCTCAGCTCCTGAACGATGCAAATGCCTTAATTTCTGCATTATCTATCATATTTGGAACCTCCGGCCGTGCTTCTGCTGCAGAGTACTCTCTCTTGGATCTTCACCAGAGCAATAGATCTGTGGCACAATACGCTATCGAGTTTCGCACCTTGGCCCTTGAGACCCGTTGGGATGGCAGTGCTCTCAAAGCGGTCTTCAGGAGAGGCCTGCATGAGCACATCAAGGACGAGTTCACTTATCGTAATGTTGCATCTTCCCTGGGTGAATTCATAACACTTTGTATCAGTCTGGATTCTTACTTTCAGGAAAGACAAGCTGAGAGAGAGAGAACTGGTAGAATCCTTCCCTCTCATCCTCCTACCCGTCCAGTCTCTAGACTATCCTCTACCCCTTCAGCACCTCCAGTTACAACCACAGAGGAACCCATTGATCTCTCTTCCCTTAAGCCCTGTGAGTCTGAAAGACAGAGAAGAAGGAGATTAAGACTGTGTTTCTATTGTGGTTCTAATTCTCACCAACTCAAGAATTGTGATATACAGCTGGGAAAAGCCAATGCTTAGAGGATACAAGTGGGGTACCTCTAAGCGTGGCTGCTACTAAATCCCCTCACTCTTCTCGGATCCTGGTACCTCTTACCCTTACCGTTCTTTAGAATTCAGTCCACGCTCAAGCCTTTATTGATTCTGGGGCAACTGGAAATTTTCTAGATCACTGTTTTTTGATTCAGACAGGGTTACCTCTTCTTCAGAAAAAACAATATCTTAAATTAACCACTCTGGATGGCACTCCCCTTGGATCCATTTCAAATCAGCACCCCAAACCATGACTGTGGGAGCCCTACATACCAAACAGTTGCAGTTCAATCTCATACATTCTCCTACACAACCAGTTATCCTTGGTCTTTCTTGGCTTCGTATACACAATCCCCAGTTCGACTGGACTGAGGGACAGTTGGCCTCCTGGGGTAAATCCTGTTTCCAATCCTGCCTGGCTAAGGTTACTCCATTTCATCAAATCCATATAGCCAGTTTTCAGGCCTTCCCTCAGTATATGCAGAATTTACAGATGTGTTTGAAAAGAAAGCAGCTGATGTGCTGCCACCTCACCACCCTTATGACTGCAAAATGTACCTTTTTTCTGGAGCCCCACTTCCTAAAGGGATGACTTATCTGATCTCCAAAGCTGAAACCAAGGCCATGGAGGAATATATCCAAGAGAACCTAGTTAAAGGTTTTATTCGCCCTTCCTCTTCTCCTTCCGGGGCTGGCTTCTTTTTTATCAGTACAAATGATGGTGACCTCAGATCCTGTTTCGACTACAGAGCCCTAAACAACATTACTATCAAGAATCATTATCCTATTCCTTTGATCACTGAACTATATGATTCGCTCCAAAAAGCTTGCTACTTTACAAAGATGGGCCTACATGGGGTTTACAATCTCATTTGTATCTTAGAATTTTAGTAATTCCCCTAAAAAAAGGGATTTACGTTTGGGGACAGGTCAAAGTTTCCCAAAATATCCCAACAGGGTAGGCCTATGTATCCCTGGGGGGCAGTGCCTGATACCTGGTTAAATATCAAAGAAATATAAGGAAAGAAAAAGAGGTATCTTGTGGCACACTTAAATGGAAAACTTTATTTTCGATCTGATATTATAGAAAAGGCACTAAGGAGAAAATTAAAATATAACTTTTATGGCGGAGCCAACTGTCTAACCAGCCAGACGCACATTGTGTGAGCTCCGGCTCTGGAACCTGATTTTAGGGGAAAAACTATGATTTAATATATAAGTTTGCAATATTACTGAAGACCCCATCCTATAGCCTAATACCATCCTAGTGTGGGCACTTTCACATCTTGTTCCAGTCTAATATAGGCTCCACAGCGCAATAATGAACGCACAACCATGGAGGCTTAGAGTCGGCTACAGTGAATATACCGGATCGTAATACCTGCATAGCGAGTCTATGTGTGTACCCTAACTACTGGCCTAAAGTACAGGAGCAGTTTTAACAGCTATTCCAGTGGTATTATTGATTTTCGTGGAAGACAAGATGGCGGCGGCTGTGGACTGGGAGTTGGCGGCCCGGGGCTGTATCGAGTCGGCCTTCCGGCTCCTTGAGACGCAAATGTTCAAGCTTTTTGCTACCAACGGCTGCAGCCTATCAACCCAGATAATTCAGGAACAGGCACCGTGTAATGTGGGGGACGATGTACTATATCCATCTGCCGACACATATAGCACTGGAACGGAGGCCCCGCTCTATATTGAAATGCCGCACCCACAACTACAAGCCCATATCTTGAGGAGCACTGACCAGCAAAAACCTTACCTCCCAGGTGTCTCTGAAAATTTTTGCTTACTGGGGGCCGGCAGTAGCCCCGGATCTGTATCGGCACCTCACCTTTTGGGCGACCCTCAGCAGCAGAACGCACGCACCGGGGGAGAGACTTTGTGTGAATGCAGGAGCATCCGCACTAGTGTGAAGGCCTCTTTCCTAGCAGTGCCCCTGATTTTGTCACCTAGCCGCACTCGTGGTTCTGCTTTCCTAGTAGTACATTATCCCTGGCTGCTAGCTCGGCGTCCACAGCCGAATCTGTGATGGGATCCTGGAGGCCCCTCATCCTACTATCCTCAAAGCGCAGCTAGCCCTGGCTAAAGCAGCAAGGTTTCTCACAGTAAATGGGAGACAAGTCTTATGCACATTTGGGTCTCCCCTCTGTCGAACAGTGGCCTGTAAAGAGGAACTGTTGAGCAGTTAACGGACTGTAACATCCACCGAACTGTTTTTTGTCAGGCACTTTATGTGCGATTTCCCTCTCCTACTGTACATTTCCACACTCCTTTTGGGAGAGTTGGTGTAGGTTACTATGCAGACTCTATTTCTTAACATCACCTTTTCAGATTGTGATTTATAATAGCTTGCAGACTGAGAGATACTAAAAATTATATGACATGTATGTGATGCACATATTTTATATGTTGTGCAGGTTGCTGGGGTATCTTCTTGCTTTAAGATTCAAATGTTATGTGAGGGTTATAGTGCTGAAACATTTTAAACTGCTTCTGTTATCACAGCTAAGGAACTCTTTTATATCTATAAGTTTGCTAGGAGCAATATTCTGTATAGCTTGAGACTGTCTCTATGGCTGTTTACAATTACCATACTTAAGCCTGTAATGTTCTGTAATTTCTTGCAATATAGACCTATCTGTGGTTGTAAGGGCATTCCTATAAACTAAGTATATCACAAGCCACAGGATACTGCTTAGTTCTCCCAGGTTGTGCCATACCCACAACTTAACCTAGCCTATATGTCATATTTTATATAGTTTAAAATTATATACAATAATTGCTTTGCATGTTTAAACGATGGCAAAAGTTTTTGTAGATTATTTATTGATGTTGTTTATATGTACTTTAAAACAGTTACCATATATGAGGAGCTTGAACATTTACCCTCTCAATGCCTAGTGGGACTGCCTGTTGTGCTCAAATATATAGACTGGGTGTCTCTACTAAGCTATCGTAATAAGGACAAGGCTTTCTTGCTTCTTGTTTCTAATAGCTCTACAATTGCGTTCTTAAATACTGAAATGTAATTCTATCTATTATAGATTAATATGAGCTGCTCCTCTGAAACTTTGTGTAATCCCTGTTCTGTTTGGTTTGAGGAGGGGTTTTGATGGTGCAGAAGGTTTAGCAGGAACATTGACACCTTTAGTTAAGTGCTCCGCCTATAGCAGATCTTATACTCCTTAAGATGTGGGGGACAGTTTAAATAGGGTGTGTGCCTGTTGCCGGGTATAGGGCCCGTGCCTAGGCAGCAGGAGCATACTATACTAAAGTTTTTTTTTTTCAGCAGCTTTAGCGTTTGTTCTCCCTGTAGGAACCATCCCCCTATAGCAATTGCATTTTATACTTTTCTGCATACCCGAATATCTCTTCAGTCCACATGTGTAACTCTTTGGGGTGAGGAGACGCTCCCCTGTTCACATGTTTTAAAGGACAAGATCCCCTTAGATAACTAGCTACTAATAATAATACCTAATAGGTTTGAGCCTGCCTACAGTAGGTTCTGTTCCTCCCCTCGACCTAGATAGATACCAATCTCAGCGTAGAATAATGTTACTCCCTATTTTTTGTTTCTTATCTCATTAATATATTGATTAGCATACATATTAAAATCACGCCCAACCATAATATGAAGCATAACACCAATTCAATACTCCAGGTATACTCCTGTTGCGGGCTGGCCCTGCATTAACATTCCCATTATTTGGGATCTATATACTTGTAACACTCTTAATACAGCACTACTATTATAGGTAGCTAATCTATATTTACTTCTCCCCTAGTTATCCACATGCTCTTGAGATCTTAATTAGAGTCATGTTAAGTTTTACCTTCCTAATTTAAACAATCACCTATAGCAGTTAGCCCAATTACAACCCATTTCATATGCATCAGTTTGGCAAATTCAGAAGACATGCTGACACCTCTTGTCTGCTTCTCATAGGTAACCCATCACCTCCACCCCTCCACTCCACCTAATATGCCTCCCCTAGTGGGAGGACTAAATACGCGGTTTTTCTCACATATACCGCACCCTATCTACCCTTCTTTCTAGCAAAATCTTGCAGGTTATCATTATACTCAGTTTTATTTCTCTCTTAACCTATGCAAGATTGTCCAAATATATATATATATATATATATATATATATATGCACGTAATAATATTATCCCTTTAGCACTTTACTTAACCTACACACCATTCATATTAGTATAAGATAAAATTATAAAAAACTGAGGTTTACTAACGAGATCCATAAGTGGTCTCCTTCGTTTGCACATGCCTTCTTTTATCTTAATGCTTGTGATGGTCCAAGAGTGGCCTAGGATTTTGTTTAAAAGGCATCTCACTGTTCGGCATTCTATGTATCTCAAGGTTGCATGATATGTCAATTGTTACACTTACGTCTATTTTCTGTGTTTGTCTTTTCATTTTTGTAACACTAAACCTTACTGTATGTGACATGCAATGCAAGAACTTGTTTTTATGACTATTGTATGCCTTTGAATATTCCTCAATAAAAATTGTTAATAAAAAAAAAAATAAAAAAAAAAAATATATAACTTTTATTAATTTCTTTAAAACATTTAAATGACATGAAAACAAAACATATAAAATAGGGAGATTTGATGTTTTCAAAAGGTGTATCCCAAATGGTACTAAATTGTCATTTGTAAGTCACATAGGAACAGCTAGATAATTGCTGTTAATAAATAACCTCTATCAATCTGTATTTAGTTTTCCTATTACCATGGGAATTTACTTATACTCATTAGTGTCAAATTTCCCTAGAGATGATCTAAGTCATCAAACATAACTTGCTTATGGTAAAAATAGGTGTGAAAAACATTAAAATTGCTGTGTCAGGGATCACACAGGGAGATAGTGTATAACTTATTGGTGTAACTTGCGATCTCGACTTAATGGGGAATTATGTCAAATATTTGGTGTAACATTATATTCCAAACTTGTTGTTTATTACTGGTGGCTGAGTGAGGTGCTTAAACAATGTTGCAGCATTGCCCCAACCCAAAACTAACTGGTTTGGTTTGGACCACAAGATAGCATGAGTAATGCCTAATAAATTCTTAAATATAAGGATTGCCCCCAAAAATATACACAGTATTAAGTGAAAATACCCCCCTGAGAAGTTAAAGTATTATTGGAGACGTCTTCCAATAATATGATAGTGTTCTGTGACACAGCTAGTTTTATTAAAATGATATATATATGCGCTTCTCGTTATAGATAAGGGGAATAACCCCTAGATTAAAGTATTCTAAATCAATATATTTTAGCTTAGGACCCGTTAATGGGTGATGGACAGAGTGTCACTGGTTAAAGGTAGTAAATAAGGCTATCGTAAATAAGGCTATCAAAAAATAGGAGCAATGTGGATACTCCACAATCCAATAATGACCATACACTACGATTTTACAATAGTTCAACAGCAAGTTTTTTACCCGCTAACTACCCACCAAGTTTAAGCTAAATTTGCCGACATACAGCCAACAAAATTAGGAGATTTATATTTTAAACAGAGAGCATAAGGAGAAGCAGAGCGAACGCCTGACGCGCGTTTCGCATACTGCTTTGTCAAAGGCGCCGAACGTCCTTCATGCCTCCTCATTTATATTCACGCCAGCCAATCAGAAAAGAGGTGTGTGTAAAACACGTGATAAGGGTAACCAATCCTGAAGCATTGGCAACGTCATTGAAAATGGTTGCATATTACTGGGCTAAGAAAAATAGAGGTGTGTGATATAGCCGGCCAATCAGGTTACAATCTCCGGCAAAAATGTAAACAAACCGTTAGAAATAGACTTGTCAAAGATCACGTCTATATTGCTTTTGTGTTACGCGAAGGCTAGCTATTAGGGAATCACTTATGAAGTGTGTCCCTTTGACAATCGCCTATGCTAAACGTACACATGCGTATCTTAGGTGTTGTAATCGAGTGAAAACCGTACTAATACTGGGTATTAAAATAAATTGCCTATCCTTTTGAAAGACTTATACATGTTTACACACCTTAGACAGTATTGACCACTTATATTCATTCCGTTATTCTGTTAACCTAGTATCTTAAACGGATGTACCTTATTCTGAAATTAGCAATGCTGATTATTTGGGAAAATCTTTTATATATAAATATCTTTGAAAAGAAAAATATATTTAATATGTGTCAAAAAGAGATTATGAAGATAATTGTGTTCTGATCTCGTATCCAACATGTGTATTAACATGTCCACACAGATGTGTAGCTTATACATAGATGCTCTTTTTGAAAAAATAATCTGTTTGACAATATGTTCGTTTCTCTATATTAAATACCTAAATTATTAAACCAATAGATTCTGTTTTGATCTCTTCGTTTTTAATACATCCCTATTCACATATTTACCATGTTCACACAAGATTGTTGTTTAGATATAGATGAATGGATCAGTGTTTATCACTGTCCATTCTTTCTTCTTACTATACATATTCACATGTTTTTTACATGTTCATAATTGTGTGTTACTTATATCTAGATACCGTTATGTTAGTATATCGTCCAAGGGGTTCGCTCCCAATAGTTCTATGACATAACTTGATTATATAGATCAATGATTATCACTTTCATATGAAGAGAGCTTAAATTGGGATATTAACCAGTCACCTATGGAGGTTTAAGGCCATCTATACTTACTCTGTATAGATATCAGGATATCAAAAAAGTGGTAGAACTCTGTTATGGTATACCGACTCAAATATAGCTAACATGTGTAGGTTTCCATGTGTGACTATACTAATTATTTCTTATCATACCTATTGTATGTTATAGCTACCCATACTCGTGTATTTACATGCACCATTTCTTAGTTTTCTGATGTTATCATCCATTGGATCAGAAACAATTATATGTCACTGTATGTGAAATTATCTATAATCTCTGATTCAACATTATTGTACATATGATTTGTGGCATCTTTCGTGGTTCTCATACATGTATATGGGATGGATCAATGTGATCTATAAGTATGGTCGTTTCATAAGTATGAACTAAAAGATAATTGTTCATTAAGGCCTTTGGGGGCCATGGTCTGAAAATCCATTTTGTCTCTTCTCTTAGAAGAGTCGTTTCAATGTTACCGCCTCTAATCCCTGGTCTAATTCTCTGTAATATCCAGCATGTTAGATCAGGTTTTCCTTTATGTTTGTCTAGAAAATGTTTGGCAACTGATGTAATTTTCTTTCCATTTTCCAAATCTTTTTCAGCGTTACGGATATTACCAATATGTTCCCCAAGTCTTGTTCTTAGTTCTCTAGTTGACATGCCCACATATCTTTTGTTGCAAACACACTGTATGCAATATATGATGTTTCTAGTTCTACAATTGTAGAAGTCATTCATGTATATAGTCCCTTTGGGAAAAATCTCCATTTGTTGTACTTTACACATATATGGGCAGAACTCACATGTTCCACAAGGGTATGTGCCCTTGAGGTTATCTTTTCTTTTGTTAACATTTTTAATAAAATGACTCTTAACAATTTTATCTCTGATTGTGGGTGCTCGTCTCCACGAGACTTGTACTCTGTCCCCCACTTTCCTTGCTAGATCTTCATCTGTTTGGAGTATGTGAATATGTTTATTCAAAATTTGTGAGATTTCCTTATGTGAATCATTATAAGTAGCCACAAACCTCACTTTTTGATCGCTGTTCTCTTTTCTTTTAGGTACTAAGAGGTCCTATCTGCATGTATGAAGTGATCTATGATATGCCTTCTTAAGTACTGAGTTTGGATAGCCCCTCTCTTTGAGCCGTATTTTAAGATCTTGGGCCTGTTCCTTAAATTTTGTAATTTCTGAACAGTTACGCCGTAGGCGTAAAAATTCACCATATGGAATTGCTTTTTTAGTGGAGTTATGGTATGCACTCTCAAATCTGAGTATGGAATTCGTTGCCGTTTCTTTTCTGTGTAAATCCGTTTGGATTATATTGAACATATCTCTGGAGATATTTAAATCCAAAAAAGTCACTGTATCATAGTTGACTTCGAAAGTTAATCTTAGATTCAAATCATTGGTATTCAGCTCATTAATGAATGTCTTAAAGATGTTGATGTCCCCTTTCCATAAGATGAAGACATCATCAATGTACCTCAGCCACAACAAAATGTGTTCGGCATATTTCTGCATTTGATCTCCAAAAACAGTTTCTCTTTCCCACCATCCTAAGTACAAGTTGGCGTACGTAGGGGCACATGCTGTGCCCATTGCCGTGCCCCTTACTTGGAGGTAGAACTTATCGTTAAAAACAAAATAATTGTGGCTGAGGACAAATCTGAGTAGGTTCAGAATGAAATTGTTCTTCTCTATATTTTCTGATCCTTCCATTTTAAGGAAATACTCAATTGCATGACATCCCCATTTGTGATCAATTGACGTATAGAGGGATTCAACGTCACAGGTTGCAAAGAAAGTTTCCTCATCAAGGATTATCCCCTCGATTTTCCTCAAAACATCCATTGTGTCTCTCACATACGATGGTAATGTTAGGACAATTTCTCTAAGTCTGAAATCTATATACCTTGAAGCTTGTTCGCTCATACTCCCTATGCCCGAGACAATTGGTCTCCCAGGTGGTATACTTTTGTTTTTGTGAATCTTGGGGAGGAGGTATAAGGTAGCTGTTTTTGGTTTGTTCACAGTTAAGTACTTATATTCTTTGCTGTTAATCAGTTCATCATTTTTAGCCTTTTCAATTATATTCTTGTATTTAGAGAGAAAATCTGTGGTCGGGTCTCCAAAGAGATGTTTATAACACTTGGTATCCCCCAGTTGCCTAAGGGCTTCGATTATATACATGTCTTTCGGCCATAGTACAATATTCCCGCCCTTGTCCGATGGTTTTATTATAATGTCTTGCCATGATTGGATGTCCCTGAGTGCCCATTGTTCTTGTTTACTTAGATTTGATGTATTCTTGTTGTCAAGTTTCAGAATATCCCTGGTTGTTACTTTAAGATAAGTGTCAATTTGTGGGAATTGTGAGACTAGGGGCATGAAAGTAGATTTGTTTCTAATCTTGGTTAACCAATCAGTTGAGGTTGATGCCATATCCTCATTTTCTTCCAAAAGGGACACTAGATTTAATAGTGCTGATTCCTCTAAATCATCATCATCATGTTTGCTGTACATTTTACTCAAGATCAATTTTCTGATAAACAGATGTAGATCTTTTATAATTTCAAAGTGATTCATATTATTTGTTGGGGAGAAAGATAAGCCCCTACTCAAAACATCAATATGGTTAGTCGTGAGAGTTTTATCTGATAGGTTTATAATTTGCATATTATCGTTTTTCACCATCTTGGGCGTTTCCCCCAATCCTCCCTGTTTACTCCACTGTTCTTGTATCCCCACCTGGTCCTGTTTCTTAGGTTGCGATCTTGGCTGCCCGCCCCTTCTTTGTCTTTTGTTTTTGGTTTTTTGGACTCCTCGTTTTTTGAAAGTATTGCTTGTCTCTCACTTGCGTTTTGGACTAGCAGGGTTCTATTTTGAGGTATTTCCTCATTATCTTCTGCAGCAGAAGATTCGCATTCTGAGGATGTTATATCTTCTCTATTAGTATTAGGGGGCAAAAAGTTTCTCCTACGTCTGGGATTTTTTTCATCCCATGTAAAGACACGACCCTTCTCAAAATCTTTTATGTCCCTAGTCAGTTTGTCACACTTAGTCTGTATTATCTCTTTTTCCTTGTTGTCCAATTCTTCTCTTAAGTTTTTATACGCCATTTTGAAATTATCTAACGGTTCAAATTTGTGTAATTTGACATTAAGGTCTGAGATTTCTTTGCTTAATTCACCAACAATTTCTGTTTCATAGTCAGATAGAATAGCGACTAGTACTTCCGAGCAAGATATTAGGGCTTGTTCCCATCTCTCCCTATAGCTTTCAATATGAAATGAAAATGATGGAAAAAGTCTGACCCTTAGACCTCTTGGTATAATATGTTTGGCAAGGTACCGATCGTAGGTGCTTTTGTTCCAAACAGATCGGGTATGTTTCCTTAGAAGTTCTCCCAATAATTTTAGACAGGTTTCCCAGTCTGTTATTTCTTTATTTTGGTTACCCTCTGAATTAAAGTTAGAAAAGGTTTTATCAATATTTGCTTGGCGTTCTTTCTCTCTAGAGAGAAAATCATCCATCAGATTGATGGAAGTCATATTAAATCCCCGGAAAGACTACAGAATAGTCCAATTGTATATATTAGAATTTTAGTAATTCCCCTAAAAAAAGGGGATATACGTTTGGGGACAGGTCAAAGTTTCCCAAAATATCCCAACAGGGTAGGCCTATGTATCCCTGGGGGGCAGTGCCTGATACCTGGTTAAATATCAAAGAAATATAAGGAAAGAAAAAGAGGTATCTTGTGGCACACTTAAATGGAAAACTTTATTTTCGATCTGATATTATAGAAAAGGCACTAAGGAGAAAATTAAAATATAACTTTTATTAATTTCTTTAAAACATTTAAATGACATGAAAACAAAACATATAAAATAGGGAGATTTGATGTTTTCAAAAGGTGTATCCCAAATGGTACTAAATTGTCATTTGTAAGTCACATAGGAACAGCTAGATAATTGCTGTTAATAAATAACCTCTATCAATCTGTATTTAGTTTTCCTATTACCATGGGAATTTACTTATACTCATTAGTGTCAAATTTCCCTAGAGATGATCTAAGTCATCAAACATAACTTGCTTATGGTAAAAATAGGTGTGAAAAACATTAAAATTGCTGTGTCAGGGATCACACAGGGAGATAGTGTATAACTTATTGGTGTAACTTGCGATCTCGACTTAATGGGGAATTATGTCAAATATTTGGTGTAACATTATATTCCAAACTTGTTGTTTATTACTGGTGGCTGAGTGAGGTGCTTAAACAATGTTGCAGCATTGCCCCAACCCAAAACTAACTGGTTTGGTTTGGACCACAAGATAGCATGAGTAATGCCTAATAAATTCTTAAATATAAGGATTGCCCCCAAAAATATACACAGTATTAAGTGAAAATACCCCCCCTGAGAAGTTAAAGTATTATTGGAGACGTCTTCCAATAATATGATAGTGTTCTGTGACACAGCTAGTTTTATTAAAATGATATATATATGCGCTTCTCGTTATACATAAGGGGAATAACCCCTAGATTAAAGTATTCTAAATCAATATATTTTAGCTTAGGACCCGTTAATGGGTGATGGACAGAGTGTCACTGGTTAAAGGTAGTAAATAAGGCTATCGTAAATAAGGCTATCAAAAAATAGGAGCAATGTGGATACTCCACAATCCAATAATGACCATAAACTACGATTTTACAATAGTTCAACAGCAAGTTTTTTACCCGCTAACTACCCACCAAGTTTAAGCTAAATTGCCAATGAGGAAAAAAAGGAGGTCTGTGGATTAGCACAAAAATGGCTACCCTGAAAAAAAGAGGTTAGTTCCAAAATACCTCTGAACAATAACTATTAAAAACCAAATACAGGGTGCGCTAATGAAAGCTGCTAATATAGAGGATAGAATAAAACTAACAAATGCAGAGTTAGTATTAAAAACGAATGATGTTTATACCATAAAATATATTTTAATATATATAAATGAACCCTAATACATGTAAACTAACATTTGAAATACATAATATGTAAAATATAAAAAGAAAAAATAAAACCACCGGTGGAAAAAATATCAGGGGAACGAAATGAGAGTCCGTGGTAGGCTTTAAAAATGTATCCAAATAAAAGTTCATTGGTTAAAAATGCAAATGAAAAAATGTATAAAAATCAATTGAGAGCATGGAAAGCAGCTGAGTCAGTCTATGTGGCTGTATCAATGTAACTTTGCATCAATGTAACATTCGAAATAAAAGTTCCGTGGGTGGCTGAAAGGACAATCTGCATCAAAATGGAAAAGTCAGTGCCATAAATGATTCGTCTTACAAGTTAGACTCACCCAGAATACGAAGCTATTTTCTGTTCTGCTTCTCCGTGTACAAGTGTAGTAAATCCGATGTGAACACGTTAGACCCTTGATAGATAGGAAATTACCTTTCAGGTGAACAGTATCGCTCCAGCTAAATTGCTGACATACGGCCAACAAAATTAGGAGATTTCTATTTTAAACAGAGAGCATAAGGAGAAGCAGAGCGAACGCCTGACGCGCGTTTCGCATACTGCTTTGTCAAAGGCGCCGAACGTCCTTCATGCCTCCTCATTTATATTCACGCCAGCCAATCAGAAAAGAGGTGTGTGTAAAACACGTGATAAGGGTAACCAATCCTGAAGCATTGGCAACGTCATTGAAAATGGTTGCATATTACTGGGCTAAGAAAAATAGAGGTGTGTGATATAGCCGGCCAATCAGGTTACAATCTCCGGCAAAAATGTAAACAAACCATTAGAAATAGACTTGTCAAAGATCACGTCTATATTGCTTTTGTGTTACGCGAAGGCTAGCTATTAGGGAATCACTTATGAAGTGTGTCCCTTTAACAATCGCCTATGCTAAACGTACACATGCGTATCTTAGGTGTTGCAATCGAGTGAAAACCGTACTAATACTGGGTATTAAAATAAATTGCCTATCCTTTTGAAAGACTTATACATGTTTACACACCTTAGACAGTATTGACCACTTATATTCATTCCGTTATTCTGTTAACCTAGTATCTTAAACAGATGTACCTTATTCTGAAATTAGCAATGCTGATTATTTGGGAAAATCTTTTATATATAAATATCTTTGAAAAGAAAAATATATTTAATATGTGTCAAAAAGAGATTATGAAGATAGTTGTGTTCTGATCTCGTATCCAACATGTGTATTAACATGTCCACACAGATGTGTAGCTTATACATAGATGCTCTTTTTGAAAAAATAATCTGTTTGACAATATGTTCGTTTCTCTATATTAAATACCTAAATTATTAAACCAATAGATTCTGTTTTGATCTCTTCGTTTTTAATACATCCCTATTCACATATTTACCATGTTCACACAAGATTGTTGTTTAGATATAGATGAATGGATCAGTGTTTATCACTGTCCATTCTTTCTTCTTACTATACATATTCACATGTTTTTTACATGTTCATAATTGTGTGTTACTTATATCTAGATACCGTTATGTTAGTATATCGTCCAAGGGGTTCGCTCCCAATAGTTCTATGACATAACTTGATTATATAGATTAATGATTATCACTTTCATATGAAGAGAGCTTAAATTGGGATATTAACCAGTCACCTATGGAGGTTTAAGGCCATCTATACTTACTCTGTATAGATATCAGGATATCAAAAAAGTGGTAGAACTCTGTTATGGTATACCGACTCAAATATAGCTAACATGTGTAGGTTTCCATGTGTGACTATACTAATTATTTCTTATCATACCTATTGTATGTTATAGCTACCCATACTCGTGTATTTACATGCACCATTTCTTAGTTTTCTGATGTTATCATCCATTGGATCAGAAACAATTATATGTCACTGTATGTGAAATTATCTATAATCTCTGATTCAACATTATTGTACATATGATTTGTGGCATCTTTCGTGGTTCTCATACATGTATATGGGATGGATCAATGTGATCTATAAGTATGGTCGTTTCATAAGTATGAACTAAAAGATAATTGTTCATTAAGGCCTTTGGGGGCCATGGTCTGAAGTCTGAAAATCCATTTTGTCTCTTCTCTTAGAAGAGTCGTTTCAATGTTACCGCCTCTAATCCCTGGTCTAATTCTCTGTAATATCCAGCATGTTAGATCAGGTTTTCCTTTATGTTTGTCTAGAAAATGTTTGGCAACTGATGTAATTTTCTTTCCATTTTCCAAATCTTTTTCAGCGTTACGGATATTACCAATATGTTCCCCAAGTCTTGTTCTTAGTTCTCTAGTTGACATGCCCACATATCTTTTGTTGCAAACACACTGTATGCAATATATGATGTTTCTAGTTCTACAATTGTAGAAGTCATTCATGTATATAGTCCCTTTGGGAAAAATCTCCATTTGTTGTACTTTACACATATATGGGCAGAACTTACATGTTCCACAAGGGTATGTGCCCTTGAGGTTATCTTTTCTTTTGTTAACATTTTTAATAAAATGACTCTTAACAATTTTATCTCTGATTGTGGGTGCTCGTCTCCACGAGACTTGTACTCTGTCCCCCACTTTCCTTGCTAGATCTTCATCTGTTTGGAGTATGTGAATATGTTTATTCAAAATTTGTGAGATTTCCTTATGTGAATCATTATAAGTAGCCACAAACCTCACTTTTTGATCGCTGTTCTCTTTTCTTTTAGGTACTAAGAGGTCCGATCTGCATGTATGAAGTGATCTATGATATGCCTTCTTAAGTACTGAGTTTGGATAGCCCCTCTCTTTGAGCCGTATTTTAAGATCTTGGGCCTGTTCCTTAAATTTTGTAATTTCTGAACAGTTACGCCGTAGGCGTAAAAATTCACCATATGGAATTGCTTTTTTAGTGGAGTTATGGTGTGCACTCTCAAATCTGAGTATGGAATTCGTTGCCGTTTCTTTTCTGTGTAAATCCGTTTGGATTATATTGAACATATCTCTGGAGATATTTAAATCCAAAAAAGTCACTGTATCATAGTTGACTTCGAAAGTTAATCTTAGATTCAAATCATTGGTATTCAGCTCATTAATGAATGTCTTAAAGATGTTGATGTCCCCTTTCCATAAGATGAAGACATCATCAATGTACCTCAGCCACAACAAAATGTGTTCGGCATATTTCTGCATTTGATCTCCAAAAACAGTTTCTCTTTCCCACCATCCTAAGTACAAGTTGGCGTACGTAGGGGCACATGCTGTGCCCATTGCCGTGCCCCTTACTTGGAGGTAGAACTTATCGTTAAAAACAAAATAATTGTGGCTGAGGACAAATCTGAGTAGGTTCAGAATGAAATTGTTCTCTATATTTTCTGATCCTTCCATTTTAAGGAAATACTCAATTGCATGACATCCCCATTTGTGATCAATTGACGTATAGAGGGATTCAACGTCACAGGTTGCAAAGAAAGTTTCCTCATCAAGGATTATCCCCTCGATTTTCCTCAAAACATCCATTGTGTCTCTCACATACGATGGTAATGTTAGGACAATTTCTCTAAGTCTGAAATCTATATACCTTGAAGCTTGTTCGCTCATACTCCCTATGCCCGAGACAATTGGTCTCCCAGGTGGTATACTTTTGTTTTTGTGAATCTTGGGGAGGAGGTATAAGGTAGCTGTTTTTGGTTTGTTCACAGTTAAGTACTTATATTCTTTGCTGTTAATCAGTTCATCATTTTTAGCCTTTTCAATTATATTCTTGTATTTAGAGAGAAAATCTGTGGTCGGGTCTCCAAAGAGATGTTTATAACACTTGGTATCCCCCAGTTGCCTAAGGGCTTCGATTATATACATGTCTTTCGGCCATAGTACAATATTCCCGCCCTTGTCCGATGGTTTTATTATAATGTCTTGCCATGATTGGATGTCCCTGAGTGCCCATTGTTCTTGTTTACTTAGATTTGATGTATTCTTGTTGTCAAGTTTCAGAATATCCCTGGTTGTTACTTTAAGATAAGTGTCAATTTGTGGGAATTGTGAGACTAGGGGCATGAAAGTAGATTTGTTTCTAATCTTGGTTAACCAATCAGTTGAGGTTGATGCCATATCCTCATTTTCTTCCAAAAGGGACACTAGATTTAATAGTGCTGATTCCTCTAAATCATCATCATCATGTTTGCTGTACATTTTACTCAAGATCAATTTTCTGATAAACAGATGTAGATCTTTTATAATTTCAAAGTGATTCATATTATTTGTTGTATCTTCCCTGGACATGAGTGGAAGACTGCCTTCAACACAAGATCAGGGCATTACGAATACCTTGTGATGTGTTTTGGACTGTGTAATGCCCCTGCTGTCTTTCAAGCATTTGTCAATGATGTCTTGAGTGACCTCCTTAATCGCACTGTCATCGCCTATCTGGATGACATCCTTATATTCTCCTCCACTCTTGAGGAGCACCATGAGCATGTAAAACAGGTACTTCTTCGTCTCAGAAACAATTCTCTGGTAGTCAAACTCTAGAAATGGGAGTTTGATCAAGTCCAGATCCAGTTCCTTGTCTATGTCATCTCGAAGGAAGGTTTTGCCATCGATCCTACTAAGTTAACCACAGTTCTAGAATGGCCTCAACCCACCTCATTAAAGGAACTGCAGAGATTCTTGTGGTTCTCCAACTATTATCGCAAGTTTATAAAGAACTTCTCCCAAATAGTTTC